>NW_028322906.1:42500-45815 GCF_047325235.1 Durio zibethinus | reverse complement strand
TGGTGCTCGAGGCAAGCGCCCGCACCAGGGCCCAGCGTGTGCCGATGGTGCTCGAGGCAACCTGCCGCACCAGGGCCCAGCGTGTGCCGATGGTGCTCGAGGCAACCTGCCGCACCAGGGCCCAGCGTGTGCCGATGGTGGTCGAGGCAAGCGCCCGCACCAGGGCCCAGCGTGTGCCGATGGTGGTCGAGGCAAGCGCCCGCACCAGGGCCCAGCGTGTGCCGATGGTGGTCGAGCCAGGAGCCCGCACCAAGGGCCGGCTTGTGTCGATGGTGTTCGGGGCAACCGCCCGTACCAGGGCCCAGCGTGTGCCGATGGTGCTGGGGGCAAGCGCCCGCCCCAGGGCCCAGCGTGTGCCGATGGTTATCGGGGCAACCGGCCGCACCAGGGCCCAGGGTCTCCCGATGGTGCTCGAGGCAACCGCCCGCACCAAGGCTCAGCATGTGCCGATTGTGATCGAGGCAACAACCCACACCAGGGCCCAGCTTGTGCCGATGGCGGTCGAGGCAAGTGCCCGTACCGAAGGGCAGCCTATGCCGATGATGGTCGATGCATGTGCCATCACCATGCGTCATCATGTGCCATTGATGGTCGAGGCCTTGGCCGAAGTTCGATTTTGAGCCACGGTGCCCATGCTTGGCTCCAGCATGTGCTGGTGCCGCATTTTTTTCACTCGGGACAGCATCGCCGGAGCATCGCCGGAGCATCGCCGGAGTACCGCCGGAGAACCTGACCGGCGGCATTGGGGTTCCGGCGATTGGGAGGGGGGCCGGGGGGGTGTGCGCACATGATGTGCGATGGGTGCTGGTACTTGGCCTTGTGTTGGCCCCCTATCCCTCATCAAACCTCTGAGAATTCACACCCCCTTAAAGAGCATTTGAGATTTTACAGGTTTGCTACCAGTAGCCGTTAAAGTGTCTGAAATGGGGACACTTTTTTCAAACGGTCACAAAATCTTCTCTACTTCGAGTTTTTAGCTGAATTTTTTTGTGCATGCCAACAAAAATAGAAGGATCATGCCTACAAAATTTGGGGCCAAAAATCCTTATAAAAAAATTTTAAAAATTCCCGAACCGCAAAAAGTTTCGAAAATCGTGAAAAATAGAAAACGAGTCATCTTCCAACGAAACTTCACGTGAAGGCTTAGGGGACCATTGTATGAATTTACAAGCCATAAAAATGGCATTGGCACGGCAGAAATTTGAAGATGTGCCTAAACCCACCAGGGCCCAGCGTGTGCCGATGGTGCTCGAGGCAACCGCCCGCACCAGGGCCCAGCGTGTGCCGATGGTGGTCGAGGCAACCGCCCGCACCAGGGCCGATAGTGTGCCGATGGTGCTCGAGGCAACCTGTCGCACCAGGGCCCAGCGTGTGCCGATGGTGATCGAGGTAACCTGCCGCACCAGGGCCCAGCGTGTGCCGATGGTGGTCGAGGCAAGTTCCCGCACCAGCGCCCAGCGTGTGCCGATGGTGCTCGAGGCAACCGACCGCACCAGGGCCCAGCGTGTGCCGATGGTGCTCGAGGCAACCTGCCGCACCAGGGCCCAGCGTCTGCCGATGGTGCTCGAGGCAACCTGCCGCACCAGGGCCCAGCGTCTGCCGATGGTGCTCGAGGCAAGCGCCCGCACCAGGGCCCAGCGTGTGCCGATGGTGGTCGAGGCAAGCGCCCGCACCAGGGCCCAGCGTGTGCCGATGGTGCTCGAGGCAACCTGCCGCACCAGGGCCCAGCGTGTGCCGATGGTGCTCGAGGCAACCGACCGCACCAGGGCCGAGCGTGTGCCGATGGTGGTCGAGGCAACCTGCCGCACCAGGGCCCAGCGTGTGCCGATGGTGGTCGAGGCAACCTGCCGCACCAGGGCCCAGCGTGTGCCGATGGTGCTCGAGGCAACCGACCGCACCAGGGCCGAGCGTGTGCCGATGGTGCTCGAGGCAAGCGCCCGCACCAGGGCCCAGCGTGTGCCGATGGTGCTCGAGGCAACCTGCCGCACCAGGGCCCAGCGTGTGCCGATGGTGCTCGAGGCAACCTGCCGCACCAGGGCCCAGCGTGTGCCGATGGTGGTCGAGGCAAGCGCCCGCACCAGGGCCCAGCGTGTGCCGATGGTGGTCGAGGCAAGCGCCCGCACCAGGGCCCAGCGTGTGCCGATGGTGGTCGAGGCAACCGCCCGCACCAGGGCCCAGCGTGTGCCGATGGTGGTCGAGGCAACCTGCCGCACCAGGGCGGAGCGTGTGCCGATGGTGGTCGAGGCAAGCGCCCGCACCAGGGCCCAGCGTGTGCCGATGGTGGTCGAGGCAACCTGCCGCACCAGGGCGGAGCGTGTGCCGATGGTGGTCGAGGCTGCCGATGGTGGTCGAGGCAACGTGCCGCACCAGGGCCCAGCGTGTGCCGATGGTGCTCGAGGCAACCGACCGCACCAGGGCCGAGCGTGTGCCGATGGTGCTCGAGGCAAGCTGCCGCACCAGGGCCCAGCGTGTGCCGATGGTGGTCGAGGCAACCGCCCGCACCAGGGCCCAGCGTGTGCCGATGGTGATCGAGGCAACCGACCGCACCAGGGCCCAGCGTGTGCCGATGGTGCTCGAGGCAACCTGCCGCACCAGGGCCCAGCGTGTGCCGATGGTCGTCGAGGGAACCTGCCGCACCAGGGCCCAGCGTGTGCCGATGGTGGTCGAGGCAAGCGCCCGCACCAGGGCCCAGCGTGTGCCGATGGTGCTCGAGGCAACCGACCGCACCAGGGCCCAGCGTGTGCCGATGGTGCTCGAGGCAACCTGCCGCACCAGGGCCCAGCGTGTGCCGATGGTGGTCGAGGCAAGCGCCCGCACCAGGGCCCAGCGTGTGCCGATGGTGGTCGAGGCAAGCGCCCGCACCAGGGCCCAGCGTGTGCCGATGGTGCACCAGGGCCCAGCGTGTGCCGATGGTGCTCGAGGCAACCGACCGCACCAGGGCCCAGCGTGTGCCGATGGTGGTCGAGGCAAGCGGCCGCACCAGGGCCCAGCGTGTGCCGATGGTGGTCGAGGCAAGCGCCCGCACCAGGGCCCAGCGTGTGCCGATGGTGGTCGAGGCAAGCGCCCGCACCAGGGCCCAACGTGTGCCGATGGTGCTGGGGGCAACCGCCCGCACCAGGGCCCAGCGTGTGCCGATGGTGATCGAGGCAACCGCCCGCCCCAGGGCCCAGCGTGTGCCGATGGTGGTCGAGGCAAGCGCCCGCACCAGTGCCCAGCGTGTGCCGATGGTGGTCGAGGCAAGCGCCCGCACCAGGGCCCAGCTTTTGCCGATGGTGATCGAGGCAACCGGCCGCTCCAGGGCCCAGCGTGTGCCGA
>NW_028322906.1:27500-32500 GCF_047325235.1 Durio zibethinus | reverse complement strand
ATGCCGATGATGGTCGATGCATGTGCCATCACCATGCGTCATCATGTGCCATTGATGGTCGAGGCCTTGGCCGAAGTTCGATTTTGAGCCACGGTGCCCATGCTTGGCTCCAGCATGTGCTGGTGCCGCATTTTTTTCACTCGGGACAGCATCGCCGGAGCATCGCCGGAGCATCGCCGGAGTACCGCCGGAGAACCTGACCGGCGGCATTGGGGTTCCGGCGATTGGGAGGGGGGCCGGGGGGGTGTGCGCACATGATGTGCGATGGGTGCTGGTACTTGGCCTTGTGTTGGCCCCCTATCCCTCATCAAACCTCTGAGAATTCACACCCCCTTAAAGAGCATTTGAGATTTTACAGGTTTGCTACCAGTAGCCGTTAAAGTGTCTGAAATGGGGACACTTTTTTCAAACGGTCACAAAATCTTCTCTACTTCGAGTTTTTAGCTGAATTTTTTTGTGCATGCCAACAAAAATAGAAGGATCATGCCTACAAAATTTGGGGCCAAAAATCCTTATAAAAAAATTTTAAAAATTCCCGAACCGCAAAAAGTTTCGAAAATCGTGAAAAATAGAAAACGAGTCATCTTCCAACGAAACTTCACGTGAAGGCTTAGGGGACCATTGTATGAATTTACAAGCCATAAAAATGGCATTGGCACGGCAGAAATTTGAAGATGTGCCTAAACCCACCAGGGCCCAGCGTGTGCCGATGGTGCTCGAGGCAACCGCCCGCACCAAGGCCCAGCGTGTGCCGATGGTGGTCGAGGCAACCGCCCGCACCAGGGCCGATAGTGTGCCGATGGTGCTCGAGGCAACCTGTCGCACCAGGGCCCAGCGTGTGCCGATGGTGATCGAGGTAACCTGCCGCACCAGGGCCCAGCGTGTGCCGATGGTGGTCGAGGCAAGTTCCCGCACCAGCGCCCAGCGTGTGCCGATGGTGCTCGAGGCAACCGACCGCACCAGGGCCCAGCGTGTGCCGATGGTGCTCGAGGCAACCTGCCGCACCAGGGCCCAGCGTCTGCCGATGGTGCTCGAGGCAACCTGCCGCACCAGGGCCCAGCGTCTGCCGATGGTGCTCGAGGCAAGCGCCCGCACCAGGGCCCAGCGTGTGCCGATGGTGGTCGAGGCAAGCGCCCGCACCAGGGCCCAGCGTGTGCCGATGGTGCTCGAGGCAACCTGCCGCACCAGGGCCCAGCGTGTGCCGATGGTGCTCGAGGCAACCGACCGCACCAGGGCCGAGCGTGTGCCGATGGTGGTCGAGGCAAGCGCCCGCACCAGGGCCCAGCGTGTGCCGATGGTGGTCGAGGCAACCTGCCGCACCAGGGCCCAGCGTGTGCCGATGGTGCTCGAGGCAACCGACCGCACCAGGGCCGAGCGTGTGCCGATGGTGCTCGAGGCAAGCGCCCGCACCAGGGCCCAGCGTGTGCCGATGGTGCTCGAGGCAACCTGCCGCACCAGGGCCCAGCGTGTGCCGATGGTGCTCGAGGCAACCTGCCGCACCAGGGCCCAGCGTGTGCCGATGGTGGTCGAGGCAAGCGCCCGCACCAGGGCCCAGCGTGTGCCGATGGTGGTCGAGGCAAGCGCCCGCACCAGGGCCCAGCGTGTGCCGATGGTGGTCGAGCCAGGAGCCCGCACCAAGGGCCGGCTTGTGTCGATGGTGTTCGGGGCAACCGCCCGTACCAGGGCCCAGCGTGTGCCGATGGTGCTGGGGGCAAGCGCCCGCCCCAGGGCCCAGCGTGTGCCGATGGTTATCGGGGCAACCGGCCGCACCAGGGCCCAGGGTCTCCCGATGGTGCTCGAGGCAACCGCCCGCACCAAGGCTCAGCATGTGCCGATTGTGATCGAGGCAACAACCCACACCAGGGCCCAGCTTGTGCCGATGGCGGTCGAGGCAAGTGCCCGTACCGAAGGGCAGCCTATGCCGATGATGGTCGATGCATGTGCCATCACCATGCGTCATCATGTGCCATTGATGGTCGAGGCCTTGGCCGAAGTTCGATTTTGAGCCACGGTGCCCATGCTTGGCTCCAGCATGTGCTGGTGCCGCATTTTTTTCACTCGGGACAGCATCGCCGGAGCATCGCCGGAGCATCGCCGGAGTACCGCCGGAGAACCTGACCGGCGGCATTGGGGTTCCGGCGATTGGGAGGGGGGCCGGGGGGGTGTGCGCACATGATGTGCGATGGGTGCTGGTACTTGGCCTTGTGTTGGCCCCCTATCCCTCATCAAACCTCTGAGAATTCACACCCCCTTAAAGAGCATTTGAGATTTTACAGGTTTGCTACCAGTAGCCGTTAAAGTGTCTGAAATGGGGACACTTTTTTCAAACGGTCACAAAATCTTCTCTACTTCGAGTTTTTAGCTGAATTTTTTTGTGCATGCCAACAAAAATAGAAGGATCATGCCTACAAAATTTGGGGCCAAAAATCCTTATAAAAAAATTTTAAAAATTCCCGAACCGCAAAAAGTTTCGAAAATCGTGAAAAATAGAAAACGAGTCATCTTCCAACGAAACTTCACGTGAAGGCTTAGGGGACCATTGTATGAATTTACAAGCCATAAAAATGGCATTGGCACGGCAGAAATTTGAAGATGTGCCTAAACCCACCAGGGCCCAGCGTGTGCCGATGGTGCTCGAGGCAACCGCCCGCACCAGGGCCCAGCGTGTGCCGATGGTGGTCGAGGCAACCGCCCGCACCAGGGCCGATAGTATGCCGATGGTGCTCGAGGCAACCTGTCGCACCAGGGCCCAGCGTGTGCCGATGGTGATCGAGGTAACCTGCCGCACCAGGGCCCAGCGTGTGCCGATGGTGGTCGAGGCAAGTTCCCGCACCAGCGCCCAGCGTGTGCCGATGGTGCTCGAGGCAACCGACCGCACCAGGGCCCAGCGTGTGCCGATGGTGCTCGAGGCAACCTGCCGCACCAGGGCCCAGCGTCTGCCGATGGTGCTCGAGGCAACCTGCCGCACCAGGGCCCAGCGTCTGCCGATGGTGCTCGAGGCAAGCGCCCGCACCAGGGCCCAGCGTGTGCCGATGGTGGTCGAGGCAAGCGCCCGCACCAGGGCCCAGCGTGTGCCGATGGTGCTCGAGGCAACCTGCCGCACCAGGGCCCAGCGTGTGCCGATGGTGCTCGAGGCAACCGACCGCACCAGGGCCGAGCGTGTGCCGATGGTGGTCGAGGCAAGCGCCCGCACCAGGGCCCAGCGTGTGCCGATGGTGGTCGAGGCAACCTGCCGCACCAGGGCCCAGCGTGTGCCGATGGTGCTCGAGGCAACCGACCGCACCAGGGCCGAGCGTGTGCCGATGGTGCTCGAGGCAAGCGCCCGCACCAGGGCCCAGCGTGTGCCGATGGTGCTCGAGGCAACCTGCCGCACCAGGGCCCAGCGTGTGCCGATGGTGCTCGAGGCAACCTGCCGCACCAGGGCCCAGCGTGTGCCGATGGTGGTCGAGGCAAGCGCCCGCACCAGGGCCCAGCGTGTGCCGATGGTGGTCGAGGCAAGCGCCCGCACCAGGGCCCAGCGTGTGCCGATGGTGGTCGAGGCAACCGCCCGCACCAGGGCCCAGCGTGTGCCGATGGTGGTCGAGGCAACCTGCCGCACCAGGGCGGAGCGTGTGCCGATGGTGGTCGAGGCAAGCGCCCGCACCAGGGCCCAGCGTGTGCCGATGGTGGTCGAGGCAACCTGCCGCACCAGGGCGGAGCGTGTGCCGATGGTGGTCGAGGCTGCCGATGGTGGTCGAGGCAACGTGCCGCACCAGGGCCCAGCGTGTGCCGATGGTGCTCGAGGCAACCGACCGCACCAGGGCCGAGCGTGTGCCGATGGTGCTCGAGGCAAGCTGCCGCACCAGGGCCCAGCGTGTGCCGATGGTGGTCGAGGCAACCGCCCGCACCAGGGCCCAGCGTGTGCCGATGGTGATCGAGGCAACCGACCGCACCAGGGCCCAGCGTGTGCCGATGGTGCTCGAGGCAACCTGCCGCACCAGGGCCCAGCGTGTGCCGATGGTCGTCGAGGGAACCTGCCGCACCAGGGCCCAGCGTGTGCCGATGGTGGTCGAGGCAAGCGCCCGCACCAGGGCCCAGCGTGTGCCGATGGTGCTCGAGGCAACCGACCGCACCAGGGCCCAGCGTGTGCCGATGGTGCTCGAGGCAACCTGCCGCACCAGGGCCCAGCGTGTGCCGATGGTGGTCGAGGCAAGCGCCCGCACCAGGGCCCAGCGTGTGCCGATGGTGGTCGAGGCAAGCGCCCGCACCAGGGCCCAGCGTGTGCCGATGGTGCACCAGGGCCCAGCGTGTGCCGATGGTGCTCGAGGCAACCGACCGCACCAGGGCCCAGCGTGTGCCGATGGTGGTCGAGGCAAGCGGCCGCACCAGGGCCCAGCGTGTGCCGATGGTGGTCGAGGCAAGCGCCCGCACCAGGGCCCAGCGTGTGCCGATGGTGGTCGAGGCAAGCGCCCGCACCAGGGCCCAACGTGTGCCGATGGTGCTGGGGGCAACCGCCCGCACCAGGGCCCAGCGTGTGCCGATGGTGATCGAGGCAACCGCCCGCCCCAGGGCCCAGCGTGTGCCGATGGTGGTCGAGGCAAGCGCCTGCACCAGTGCCCAGCGTGTGCCGATGGTGGTCGAGGCAAGCGCCCGCACCAGGGCCCAGCTTTTGCCGATGGTGATCGAGGCAACCGGCCGCTCCAGGGCCCAGCGTGTGCCGATGGTTATCGGGGCAACCGGCCGCACCAGGGCCCAGGGTCTGCCGATGGTGCTCGAGGCAACCGCCCGCACCAAGGCTCAGCATGTGCCGCTGGTGATCGAGGCAACAACCCACACCAGGGCCCAGCTTGTGCCGATGGCGGTCGAGGCAAGTGCCCGTACCGAAGGGCAGCCTATGCCGATGATGGTCGATGCATGTGCCATCACCATGCGTCATCATGTGCCATTGATGGTCGAGGCCTTGGCCGAAGTTCGATTTTGAGCCACGGTGCCCATGCTTGGCTCCAGCATGTGCTGGTGCC
>NW_028322906.1:12500-17500 GCF_047325235.1 Durio zibethinus | reverse complement strand
TCCCTCATCAAACCTCTGAGAATTCACACCCCCTTAAAGAGCATTTGAGATTTTACAGGTTTGCTACCAGTAGCCGTTAAAGTGTCTGAAATGGGGACACTTTTTTCAAACGGTCACAAAATCTTCTCTACTTCGAGTTTTTAGCTGAATTTTTTTGTGCATGCCAACAAAAATAGAAGGATCATGCCTACAAAATTTGGGGCCAAAAATCCTTATAAAAAAATTTTAAAAATTCCCGAACCGCAAAAAGTTTCGAAAATCGTGAAAAATAGAAAACGAGTCATCTTCCAACGAAACTTCACGTGAAGGCTTAGGGGACCATTGTATGAATTTACAAGCCATAAAAATGGCATTGGCACGGCAGAAATTTGAAGATGTGCCTAAACCCACCAGGGCCCAGCGTGTGCCGATGGTGCTCGAGGCAACCGCCCGCACCAAGGCCCAGCGTGTGCCGATGGTGGTCGAGGCAACCGCCCGCACCAGGGCCGATAGTGTGCCGATGGTGCTCGAGGCAACCTGTCGCACCAGGGCCCAGCGTGTGCCGATGGTGATCGAGGTAACCTGCCGCACCAGGGCCCAGCGTGTGCCGATGGTGGTCGAGGCAAGTTCCCGCACCAGCGCCCAGCGTGTGCCGATGGTGCTCGAGGCAACCGACCGCACCAGGGCCCAGCGTGTGCCGATGGTGCTCGAGGCAACCTGCCGCACCAGGGCCCAGCGTCTGCCGATGGTGCTCGAGGCAACCTGCCGCACCAGGGCCCAGCGTCTGCCGATGGTGCTCGAGGCAAGCGCCCGCACCAGGGCCCAGCGTGTGCCGATGGTGGTCGAGGCAAGCGCCCGCACCAGGGCCCAGCGTGTGCCGATGGTGCTCGAGGCAACCTGCCGCACCAGGGCCCAGCGTGTGCCGATGGTGCTCGAGGCAACCGACCGCACCAGGGCCGAGCGTGTGCCGATGGTGGTCGAGGCAAGCGCCCGCACCAGGGCCCAGCGTGTGCCGATGGTGGTCGAGGCAACCTGCCGCACCAGGGCCCAGCGTGTGCCGATGGTGCTCGAGGCAACCGACCGCACCAGGGCCGAGCGTGTGCCGATGGTGCTCGAGGCAAGCGCCCGCACCAGGGCCCAGCGTGTGCCGATGGTGCTCGAGGCAACCTGCCGCACCAGGGCCCAGCGTGTGCCGATGGTGCTCGAGGCAACCTGCCGCACCAGGGCCCAGCGTGTGCCGATGGTGGTCGAGGCAAGCGCCCGCACCAGGGCCCAGCGTGTGCCGATGGTGGTCGAGGCAAGCGCCCGCACCAGGGCCCAGCGTGTGCCGATGGTGGTCGAGCCAGGAGCCCGCACCAAGGGCCGGCTTGTGTCGATGGTGTTCGGGGCAACCGCCCGTACCAGGGCCCAGCGTGTGCCGATGGTGCTGGGGGCAAGCGCCCGCCCCAGGGCCCAGCGTGTGCCGATGGTTATCGGGGCAACCGGCCGCACCAGGGCCCAGGGTCTCCCGATGGTGCTCGAGGCAACCGCCCGCACCAAGGCTCAGCATGTGCCGATTGTGATCGAGGCAACAACCCACACCAGGGCCCAGCTTGTGCCGATGGCGGTCGAGGCAAGTGCCCGTACCGAAGGGCAGCCTATGCCGATGATGGTCGATGCATGTGCCATCACCATGCGTCATCATGTGCCATTGATGGTCGAGGCCTTGGCCGAAGTTCGATTTTGAGCCACGGTGCCCATGCTTGGCTCCAGCATGTGCTGGTGCCGCATTTTTTTCACTCGGGACAGCATCGCCGGAGCATCGCCGGAGCATCGCCGGAGTACCGCCGGAGAACCTGACCGGCGGCATTGGGGTTCCGGCGATTGGGAGGGGGGCCGGGGGGGTGTGCGCACATGATGTGCGATGGGTGCTGGTACTTGGCCTTGTGTTGGCCCCCTATCCCTCATCAAACCTCTGAGAATTCACACCCCCTTAAAGAGCATTTGAGATTTTACAGGTTTGCTACCAGTAGCCGTTAAAGTGTCTGAAATGGGGACACTTTTTTCAAACGGTCACAAAATCTTCTCTACTTCGAGTTTTTAGCTGAATTTTTTTGTGCATGCCAACAAAAATAGAAGGATCATGCCTACAAAATTTGGGGCCAAAAATCCTTATAAAAAAATTTTAAAAATTCCCGAACCGCAAAAAGTTTCGAAAATCGTGAAAAATAGAAAACGAGTCATCTTCCAACGAAACTTCACGTGAAGGCTTAGGGGACCATTGTATGAATTTACAAGCCATAAAAATGGCATTGGCACGGCAGAAATTTGAAGATGTGCCTAAACCCACCAGGGCCCAGCGTGTGCCGATGGTGCTCGAGGCAACCGCCCGCACCAAGGCCCAGCGTGTGCCGATGGTGGTCGAGGCAACCGCCCGCACCAGGGCCGATAGTGTGCCGATGGTGCTCGAGGCAACCTGTCGCACCAGGGCCCAGCGTGTGCCGATGGTGATCGAGGTAACCTGCCGCACCAGGGCCCAGCGTGTGCCGATGGTGGTCGAGGCAAGTTCCCGCACCAGCGCCCAGCGTGTGCCGATGGTGCTCGAGGCAACCGACCGCACCAGGGCCCAGCGTGTGCCGATGGTGCTCGAGGCAACCTGCCGCACCAGGGCCCAGCGTCTGCCGATGGTGCTCGAGGCAACCTGCCGCACCAGGGCCCAGCGTCTGCCGATGGTGCTCGAGGCAAGCGCCCGCACCAGGGCCCAGCGTGTGCCGATGGTGGTCGAGGCAAGCGCCCGCACCAGGGCCCAGCGTGTGCCGATGGTGCTCGAGGCAACCTGCCGCACCAGGGCCCAGCGTGTGCCGATGGTGCTCGAGGCAACCGACCGCACCAGGGCCGAGCGTGTGCCGATGGTGGTCGAGGCAAGCGCCCGCACCAGGGCCCAGCGTGTGCCGATGGTGGTCGAGGCAACCTGCCGCACCAGGGCCCAGCGTGTGCCGATGGTGCTCGAGGCAACCGACCGCACCAGGGCCGAGCGTGTGCCGATGGTGCTCGAGGCAAGCGCCCGCACCAGGGCCCAGCGTGTGCCGATGGTGCTCGAGGCAACCTGCCGCACCAGGGCCCAGCGTGTGCCGATGGTGCTCGAGGCAACCTGCCGCACCAGGGCCCAGCGTGTGCCGATGGTGGTCGAGGCAAGCGCCCGCACCAGGGCCCAGCGTGTGCCGATGGTGGTCGAGGCAAGCGCCCGCACCAGGGCCCAGCGTGTGCCGATGGTGGTCGAGCCAGGAGCCCGCACCAAGGGCCGGCTTGTGTCGATGGTGTTCGGGGCAACCGCCCGTACCAGGGCCCAGCGTGTGCCGATGGTGCTGGGGGCAAGCGCCCGCCCCAGGGCCCAGCGTGTGCCGATGGTTATCGGGGCAACCGGCCGCACCAGGGCCCAGGGTCTCCCGATGGTGCTCGAGGCAACCGCCCGCACCAAGGCTCAGCATGTGCCGATTGTGATCGAGGCAACAACCCACACCAGGGCCCAGCTTGTGCCGATGGCGGTCGAGGCAAGTGCCCGTACCGAAGGGCAGCCTATGCCGATGATGGTCGATGCATGTGCCATCACCATGCGTCATCATGTGCCATTGATGGTCGAGGCCTTGGCCGAAGTTCGATTTTGAGCCACGGTGCCCATGCTTGGCTCCAGCATGTGCTGGTGCCGCATTTTTTTCACTCGGGACAGCATCGCCGGAGCATCGCCGGAGCATCGCCGGAGTACCGCCGGAGAACCTGACCGGCGGCATTGGGGTTCCGGCGATTGGGAGGGGGGCCGGGGGGGTGTGCGCACATGATGTGCGATGGGTGCTGGTACTTGGCCTTGTGTTGGCCCCCTATCCCTCATCAAACCTCTGAGAATTCACACCCCCTTAAAGAGCATTTGAGATTTTACAGGTTTGCTACCAGTAGCCGTTAAAGTGTCTGAAATGGGGACACTTTTTTCAAACGGTCACAAAATCTTCTCTACTTCGAGTTTTTAGCTGAATTTTTTTGTGCATGCCAACAAAAATAGAAGGATCATGCCTACAAAATTTGGGGCCAAAAATCCTTATAAAAAAATTTTAAAAATTCCCGAACCGCAAAAAGTTTCGAAAATCGTGAAAAATAGAAAACGAGTCATCTTCCAACGAAACTTCACGTGAAGGCTTAGGGGACCATTGTATGAATTTACAAGCCATAAAAATGGCATTGGCACGGCAGAAATTTGAAGATGTGCCTAAACCCACCAGGGCCCAGCGTGTGCCGATGGTGCTCGAGGCAACCGCCCGCACCAGGGCCCAGCGTGTGCCGATGGTGGTCGAGGCAACCGCCCGCACCAGGGCCGATAGTGTGCCGATGGTGCTCGAGGCAACCTGTCGCACCAGGGCCCAGCGTGTGCCGATGGTGATCGAGGTAACCTGCCGCACCAGGGCCCAGCGTGTGCCGATGGTGGTCGAGGCAAGTTCCCGCACCAGCGCCCAGCGTGTGCCGATGGTGCTCGAGGCAACCGACCGCACCAGGGCCCAGCGTGTGCCGATGGTGCTCGAGGCAACCTGCCGCACCAGGGCCCAGCGTCTGCCGATGGTGCTCGAGGCAACCTGCCGCACCAGGGCCCAGCGTCTGCCGATGGTGCTCGAGGCAAGCGCCCGCACCAGGGCCCAGCGTGTGCCGATGGTGGTCGAGGCAAGCGCCCGCACCAGGGCCCAGCGTGTGCCGATGGTGCTCGAGGCAACCTGCCGCACCAGGGCCCAGCGTGTGCCGATGGTGCTCGAGGCAACCGACCGCACCAGGGCCGAGCGTGTGCCGATGGTGGTCGAGGCAACCTGCCGCACCAGGGCCCAGCGTGTGCCGATGGTGGTCGAGGCAACCTGCCGCACCAGGGCCCAGCGTGTGCCGATGGTGCTCGAGGCAACCGACCGCACCAGGGCCGAGCGTGTGCCGATGGTGCTCGAGGCAAGCGCCCGCACCAGGGCCCAGCGTGTGCCGATGGTGCTCGAGGCAACCTGCCGCACCAGGGCCCA
>NW_028322906.1:0-2500 GCF_047325235.1 Durio zibethinus | reverse complement strand
AAGGCATGCACGCCCTGTATTTCGTTCGAGGGACGTTGGCCGGGGTGCACGCAATGGGAGGCCCATCGCGCACACCTACTCCCCCCGTGGGGGGGGGAGAGGGGGTGCCGGACCACCACCCCCTAAAGAGCATTAGAGATTTTACAGATATGCTACCAGTAGACGTTAAAATGTCTGAAACGGGGACACTTTTTCCAAACAAGCAAATCCCACACCGAGGGTGCGCAGGTGCCGATGGTGGTCGAGGCATGTGCCCGCAACAAGGGCCAACGTGAGCCGATGGTGGTCGAGGCAACCGCCCGCACCAGCTCGAGGCATGTGCCCACACCAAGGCCCGGCATGTATCGATGGTGTTCGACGTAGGGGCAATCTTCTGCTGATGGTGGTCGAGGCAAGAGCCCGCACCAAGGGCCAGCGTGTGCCCATGGTGCTCGAGGCAACCGTCCGCACCAGGGCCCAGCGTGTGCCGATGGTGGTCGAGGCAACCGCCCGCACCAGGGCCCAGCGTGTGCCGATGGTGCTCGAGGCAACCGCCCGCACCAAGGGCCGGCTTGTGCCGATGGTGTTCGAGGCAACCGCCCGCACCAGGGCCCAGCGTGTGCCGATGGTGGTCGAGGCAACCGCCAGCACCAGGGCCCAGCGTGTGCCGATGGTGGTCGAGGCAACCGCCCGCACCAGGGCCCAGCGTGTGCCGATGGTGGTCGAGGCAACCGCCCGCACCAGGGCCCAGCGTGTGCCGATGGTGGTCGAGGCAAGCGCCCTCACCAGGGCCCAGCGTGTGCCGATGGTGGTCGAGGCAAGCGCCCGCACCAAGGCCGAGCGTGTGCCGATGGTGGTCGAGGCAAGCGCCCGCACCAGGGCGCAGCGTGTGCCGATGGTGGTCGAGGCAAGCGCCCTCACCAAGGCCGAGCGTGTGCCGATGGTGGTCGAGGCAACCGGCCGCACCAAGGGCCGGCGTGTGCCGATGGTGTTCGAGGCAACCGCCCGCACCAGGGCCCAGCGTGTGCCGATGGTGGTCGAGCCAGGAGCCCGCACCAAGGGCCGGCTTGTGTCGATGGTGTTCGGGGCAACCGCCCGTACCAGGGCCCAGCGTGTGCCGATGGTGCTGGGGGCAAGCGCCCGCCCCAGGGCCCAGCGTGTGCCGATGGTTATCGGGGCAACCGGCCGCACCAGGGCCCAGGGTCTCCCGATGGTGCTCGAGGCAACCGCCCGCACCAAGGCTCAGCATGTGCCGATTGTGATCGAGGCAACAACCCACACCAGGGCCCAGCTTGTGCCGATGGCGGTCGAGGCAAGTGCCCGTACCGAAGGGCAGCCTATGCCGATGATGGTCGATGCATGTGCCATCACCATGCGTCATCATGTGCCATTGATGGTCGAGGCCTTGGCCGAAGTTCGATTTTGAGCCACGGTGCCCATGCTTGGCTCCAGCATGTGCTGGTGCCGCATTTTTTTCACTCGGGACAGCATCGCCGGAGCATCGCCGGAGCATCGCCGGAGTACCGCCGGAGAACCTGACCGGCGGCATTGGGGTTCCGGCGATTGGGAGGGGGGCCGGGGGGGTGTGCGCACATGATGTGCGATGGGTGCTGGTACTTGGCCTTGTGTTGGCCCCCTATCCCTCATCAAACCTCTGAGAATTCACACCCCCTTAAAGAGCATTTGAGATTTTACAGGTTTGCTACCAGTAGCCGTTAAAGTGTCTGAAATGGGGACACTTTTTTCAAACGGTCACAAAATCTTCTCTACTTCGAGTTTTTAGCTGAATTTTTTTGTGCATGCCAACAAAAATAGAAGGATCATGCCTACAAAATTTGGGGCCAAAAATCCTTATAAAAAAATTTTAAAAATTCCCGAACCGCAAAAAGTTTCGAAAATCGTGAAAAATAGAAAACGAGTCATCTTCCAACGAAACTTCACGTGAAGGCTTAGGGGACCATTGTATGAATTTACAAGCCATAAAAATGGCATTGGCACGGCAGAAATTTGAAGATGTGCCTAAACCCACCAGGGCCCAGCGTGTGCCGATGGTGCTCGAGGCAACCGCCCGCACCAAGGCCCAGCGTGTGCCGATGGTGGTCGAGGCAACCGCCCGCACCAGGGCCGATAGTGTGCCGATGGTGCTCGAGGCAACCTGTCGCACCAGGGCCCAGCGTGTGCCGATGGTGATCGAGGTAACCTGCCGCACCAGGGCCCAGCGTGTGCCGATGGTGGTCGAGGCAAGTTCCCGCACCAGCGCCCAGCGTGTGCCGATGGTGCTCGAGGCAACCGACCGCACCAGGGCCCAGCGTGTGCCGATGGTGCTCGAGGCAACCTGCCGCACCAGGGCCCAGCGTCTGCCGATGGTGCTCGAGGCAACCTGCCGCACCAGGGCCCAGCGTCTGCCGATGGTGCTCGAGGCAAGCGCCCGCACCAGGGCCCAGCGTGTGCCGATGGTGGTCGAGGCAAGCGCCCGCACCAGGGCCCAGCGTGTGCCGATGGTGCTCGAGGCAACCTGCCG
>NW_028322905.1:45000-85342 GCF_047325235.1 Durio zibethinus | reverse complement strand
TAGAAGATGTAAAACAAATATTGGGCATTCTAGAAAAGAAGTAGAAAAGCATTGCGAAATTGATTTACCAAAATTTTAAATCCATTGGATTTAGGATTTATTTCATTTTTTTTTTTTTTACTTTAGAAAATTAGAAAAAAAAAAAAAAAAACGAAAATGGATTTTGAACCTTCAGCACAATCCATATATTGGGACCAGAATTGAATAAATGTATCTAGGGAGAATTCACTTTGACTTTGAAGTGACTACTCCCTAGATACGCACATCATGATATTTTATTTTAAAATTGATTCAATTTAAAAAAGACCTAAAGTTAGGGATTTATCAATCGGTAATGTTGCTCCAATACCCAACCAAAGGGCCACCGCAGTACCAATCAAAAAAACGGTTGTCGCTACTGGACGACGAAATGGATTTTGGAATTTATTAACATTTTCCAAAAAAGGTACTGTTAATAATCCCGCAGGTACTGAAACCATTAAAAGAACACCCAATAACTTGTTAGGTACTGTACGAAGTATTTGAAATACAGGAAAGAAATACCATTCAGGTAATATTTCCAAAGGAGTTGCAAATGGATCCGCGGGTTCACCAATCATTGAAGGTTCTAGAACCGCTAAGCCTACGTTACAAGCAATAGTACCGAGAATTACTACTGGAAAAATATATAAAAGATCATTGGGCCATGCGGGTTCCCCATAATAATTATGACCCATACCTTTAGCTAATTTAGCTCTTAATACAGGATCGTTCAAGTCAGGTTTTTTTGTTATTAGGATAGGTGAATTTTTCTAGATCCATCCCCCGAAGGAACCGGACATGATAATTTTTCATCATCCGGCTCAAGCAAAAATCAATCGAATCAAATGGATACAAACGGATACATATAAAATGAATCTATATGTTATCCACACATATATGAATGATTTCATATGTAAGAAAAAAGTTACCTGATTCCATTTTACGAAGTTGCAACTATACATTCCAAGGAATGCCATTTTTACAGGTAAATGCTCAATACCCAAGTAGGCGTACAAAGTTGATCGTGATCAAGTGCTTTCTGGGTCGTCTTAGGCCTTGCGATTCACCTTTATCCCAAAAATATATCGAGATTTTTTACATACAAAGGATTTACTTGTTACTAATATAGTCTAGCCTTTGCTCTTCTTTAGATCCCTTGTTTCACTCCGATAGTATAATAATAATAAATCGGGTCGATGCAGAAGAAATGAATGTATTTTCATACTATTAAGATAAGAAAGTAAAAAAAAAATAAAAATAAATAAATAAAATCTAATTTGCATTATGCCAAATCACTTATTCTACTGGATCTTACGGAGCCCTGTTCATACACGACATCGTCAGGTCTGATCATAGAAAAGATTCTCTTCAAGCGAACCAGCCTATCCTTTGTATGGGGCTTACACGGTGGTTGGAACAAAGACACATTTGGTTGTGAATTCCAATGTAGCAGATAAAGGCATATTTCTGCATGGCCCAATCAATAGTTCAAGTCACACACTCCCATAATCCATTTTCTCTTCGGGGAATTCCCTTCAACTATTCATGTCATATCAAATAAATAATAGAATATTGTGGAGTTGAAAGGAAATATCCAAATACATGTCTTATTTTTTTTTTTTTTTCAACAATCCATATTTGTAGCAATGAAATACTATTGTTCCTCCCCCAAGTAATAAGATAAATGATTGGCAAGTAATAAGATAAATGATTGGTTACAATATAGCTATGGTCTATATTCTCTATAAAGGACCAGAAATGCCTTGCTTACGTATCATTAGGAAATGCATTAACATAAATACAGCAGTAAGAAGGGGTAATACAAAAGTGTGTAAACTATAAAAACGGGTCAAAGTGGATTGTCCCACACTAGCACTTCCACGCAATAACTCTACCAAAGGCGATCCTATTACCGGAATAGCTTCCGGAACGCCTGTTACGATTTTGACTGCCCAATAACCAATTTGGTCCCAAGGTAAGGAATAACCTGTTACACCAAAAGATGCAGTCAACACAGCCAGAACCACGCCTGTAACCCAAGTCAATTCGCGAGGTTTTTTAAAACCACCAGTGAGATAGACACGAAATACGTGCAGGATCATCATTAAGACCATCATACTTGCCGACCATCGATGAACTGATCGGATTAACCAACCAAAGTTAGCTTCAGTCATTATGTATTGAACAGAAGTAAAAGCCTCAGTAACGGTTGGACGATAGTAAAAAGTCATAGCAAATCCTGTAGCTACTTGTACCAAAAAACAAGTAAGCGTAATTCCTCCTAGACAATAAAATATGTTAACATGAGGAGGAACATATTTACTAGTTATATCATCTGCAATCGCCTGAATCTCGAGGCGTTCTTCGAACCAATCATAGACTTTATTGAGATAGGTAAACCAAGAGGACTCCCCCCCTGAGAACCGTATATGAGAATTTCATCTCGTACAGCTCAAACAAAAACACCCAAATAATAGCTGAAACGGATATGGAATAGAAAGTTTGAAACTTCTTAATCTTTTCATTCAATTTTATCTGAAGACACAAAAGAGTAAAAATCCGAAAGCTCTTTTTTGTAGTTGTAATTATAATGCCAAAAAATCAAGTCGGCGCATTCGTCTTTATGTTGATCAGGCCTCTTGAATCTTCTATTTACCTACTTATTTCTTTTCTTTTTCTTTGCTTTGATTTGTTATTTATATGGAATGTGGCTTTATTCTTGTTTTCTTTATTTTTAATAGGAATTCTCTTGTTAAGACCCTATGAATCAATTGAAACTTCAGATTCATACCAGAACCGCGATGATTCAATAAAACCTTCAAACTAAGTCCAAAGATTCTTTGAGTAAGAATTATTGGATCATCACTTATTCAATGAATAGAATAGATATAATAAATAAAAATACAAAGAAAAGAAAGGTTTGTCCTTTGATCAAAATAAGCATAAACTAAATGAGAGTTTGAAAGAAGAAAAAAATTTCTCGATTTATAAATAAAAAACCTCTTTCTTTGAAAATTTTTTTTTTTTTTGAGTCCGGCCGCGAGGTTTGAATATTAAGTATGAATCATAGTTCGAATACTTCGTGATCCATTTCATATATTCCGTGCTCCAGATACTAGAATGGCTATCCGACGGGATAAAACTATCTCGATCAAGAGGACAGACCCATTTTCTGTACTATCAATAGGATCAATTATAACAAGTCACACACTCATATTCCGGAAATACAGAAACAAAAAAAATTTCGCGGTCGAACTACCAAAATAGAATGGGCTAAAAAAAATCCGAGAACTAAAAGTTTCACTTTTTGTATTGAAAAGCGAGGCTTCGTGGTTCTTGTGAATCTAATTCAGCGAAATTCCATCCAGTAAAACGGAAGAATTATAAATCTCCAAAATAATAGATAAGAATATCGAAAATAAAGCCATTGCGACACCCATCAAAGGAGTCGTTCCCCATCCAGGAGCTACTTTACCATATTCCGAATTCAATGGTTTCAAAAAATCCCCTACAACAGTTCGTCTTGGACCAGATCTAGAACTACCCTCAACGGTTTGTGTAGCCATAAATCTTATTTTGTATTCAGTGAGATCTGTTGACTTTGTATATCATTCCGCTGTAAATAAACGATCTTATCATAGATCCATTGTGATCTTGAAATTATATTTATATTTATATTATTTATATTTATATTTATATATATTATTTATATAATTATATAATAATGGAAACAGCAACTTTAGTCGCCATCTCTATATCTGGTTTACTTGTAAGTTTTACTGGGTACGCCTTATATACTGCCTTTGGGCAACCCTCTCAACAATTAAGGGATCCATTCGAGGAACACGGGGACTAATTGAAGTAATGAGCCTCCCAATATAATATTGGGAGGCTCATTACTTCAATTGAGATAATGAAAAATCATTTCATTTTTTTAGTTGGAACTTTAGGCGGTTCTCGAAAAAAGATAGCGAAAAAAATTATCCCTAGAGTAGATACTAAGAGGAATGTATAAACCAATGCTTCCATAAATTCGATCGTGGTTTACAATTATAGCTTCCGTACCTATTTATTTAGAATCATCTCCCGAATAAAATAACGAAAGAACAAGAATCAAAGAAAAGGCAGCGATTTTAATCAAGATTTTTACAGCAGCCTATGTCAAATCACAAACAGAAAATAGAAGCGAAAAATAACAAAGCAATCTTGCATCAGACTACTTGTCTTCTTGTAGTTGGATCTCCAAGTTTTTGGAATGCTCCAAATTCCACTTGAGCATCCAAATCTGGATCAATACCGGCAAAAACATCTCTGAACAGGGTTCTAGCACCATGCCAAATGTGTCCGAAGAAGAAAAGCAAAGCAAACGAAGCATGCCCAAAAGTAAACCAACCCCTTGGACTGCTACGAAAAACACCATCGGATTTCAAAGTAGCACGATCTAATTCAAAAATTTCACCCAATTGAGCACGTCTAGCATATTTTTTCACAGTAGCAGGATCACTATAACTCACTCCATTGAGTTCGCCACCATAGAACTCAACAGTTACACCTACTTGTTCGACACTATACTTCGATTCTGCCCTTCTAAAAGGAACATCCGCTCTAACAATTCCGTCTCCGTCTACCAAAACAACCGGAAATGTTTCAAAAAAAGTAGGCATACGACGTACAAAAAGTTCACGCCCTTCTTTATCTCTAAAGATAGGGTGTCCTAACCACCCAACGGCTATTCCATCCCCGTTGTCCATTGAACCCGCTCTGAATAATCCTCCTTTTGCCGGATTATTGCCAATGTAATCATAAAAAGCTAATTTTTCAGGAATTTTAGACCAAGCTTCTGATAAACTTTGATTTTCGGCTAACCCAGCACTAACCCTTCGATATATTTCTTGCTGGAAGTATCCTTGATCCCATTGATAACGAGTAGGACCAAATAATTCGATGGGGGTAGTTGCTGAACCATACCACATAGTTCCAGTAACAACAAAAGCTGCAAAAAAGACAGCAGCTATACTACTGGAAAGGACGGTTTCAATATTTCCCATACGTAATCCTTTGTATAAACGTTGGGGCGGACGGACACTAAGATGGAATAAGCCCGCTAATATGCCCAATGTCCCTGCTGCAATATGATGAGAGGCTATTCCTCCCGGAACAAAAGGATCAAAACCTTCCACGCCCCACGCTGGATTTACAGGTTGTACCTTTCCGGTTAGTCCATAAGGGTCGGACACCCATATTCCAGGACCATACAATCCTGTTACATGAAATGCGCCAAAGCCAAAGCAAGCCACTCCTGAGAGAAATAAATGAATTCCAAAAATCTTGGGCAAATCCAAAGAGGGTTTTCCTGTGCGCTCATCACAAAAAATTTCTAGATCCCAATATACCCAATGCCAGATAGCTGCCAAGAAGCACAAGCCAGAAAACACAATATGTGCTCCGGCCACACCTTCGTAACTCCAAATACCCGGATTTGTTATAGTCCGCCCCGTAATACTCCAACCGCCCCATGAATTGGTTATTCCTAAACGAGTCATGAAGGGTATAACGAACATACCTTGTCTCCACATTGGATCAAGAACGGGATCGGAGGGATCAAAAACAGCTAATTCATATAGAGCCATTGAACCGGCCCAACCAGCAACCAGAGCTGTATGCATTATATGAACAGAAAGCAAGCGACCGGGATCATTCAATACGACAGTATGAACACGATACCAAGGCAAACCCATGGAAATACCCCTTTATCAAATCAACGAAAAATAGACACTATGTAACTTTATTGCATTGGAATACCTCCCCTTTTCGGTGGATTCTTTCGGAGAAAGGATTAATGTTTGTTCTATTCCATTAGTAATAAGGGAAGAATTCGGCTCAGAAGAAAAAAGAGAAGCAGATCTATTCTATACTCGATAAGTATCAATACGCAATGGGGGTTGATCCTATTTTTTATGAATGAATGCATCCCTATTTGTTCATCATTCAAAGGACCTATTCGTAAGAATTCTCTTTCATTCATTCCGCCTTTCTTTATTTTATGGCCTTAGTCTATCTATGTATAAAATATGATAAAGGCCCATATTATTAAGACCATTATTACATATTATTAAGATAAGACCATTATTACGTATTACATTACGTATTACGCTTCCACAATCAAAGTGAAATATAATATTACATATTATAATATTACATATTATTAAGATAAGACCATTATTACGTATTACATTACGTATTACGCTTCCACAATCAAAGTGAAATATAATATTACATATTATAATATTACATATTATTAAGATAAGACCATTATTACGTATTACATTACGTATTACGCTTCCACAATCAAAGTGAAATATAATATTACATATTATTAAGATAAGACCATTATTACGTATTACATTACGTATTACGCTTCCACAATCAAAGCGAAATATAATTTTACATTCTTTTTACTTTATGCCTGTTGGTATTCCAAAAGTTCCTTTTCAAGTTCCGGGAGATAACGATGCAAGCTGGGTTGACATATAGTGCGACTTGTCAAATATATTGGGTCATATGGGATTCCCCCGTTCTCTCGCCCGATCGAGATATCCCCTGTTTCGCCCCAAAAAGATTGATTGAATTATCAAAAATTTGTAGCGGGAAGTGTAATGAAGTGCAATTAGAGATCCATTTCATGGGGGTGTATCCAGATTAATATTTTCAATTAGAATGATTTATGGTTGGCTTGGTTGGACTGATAAAATGAAGTATCCAGGCTCCGTTTAGAAAAAACCCAATTGGTAATATATTTATGATTACCACCTATATCATAATCATAATTTTTCTTTTTTTTTTTAATTATAAATAAGAGCGATTTCAAACTGTTAATCAATCGAATAATATGGGAAATACGTTGAATATTTGGCGAAAAACATGAAAGAAAAAGGAATTAAATTAAAATAAAAAAAGGAAATGAAATCATAGCAAAAAGACGTGGTATTGGGTCATTTGTCCTATATGTGCAAATAAAAATCGGGCAGATCTTTACTCGGAGTAGAGCATAAACCTAAAAAAATTGAATAAAAAATTGACGAACCCCATTCAGGAACAAGAAAATGACATCGTGATTTGGATTGAATCGCAATGAAAAAAAAATGGATCAATGAAAAGTTTGTGCAATAAGTTTAGCGAATTTTTTCTATATTATAGGAAAACGGGCCAAAACTCATCTTTCTTTAATTTAATTTTAAATTTCATTTTATTTAAAAAATGTAAGAAAAAGCCCCTTCATTAGAAATTAGAAGTTAGAAAGGTCCGACTAGAAAAAACAAAGGATGGCTGGAATCTACACATTGATTTTTTTTCGCAATTTTTGTTGAACCGTATGCATCAAAAGGTGCCTGTACGGCTACTAAGGGATACAATTTTATCCTAATCAACCGAATTTATCGAGAAAGATTGCTTTTTTTGGGCAAAGAGCTTGATATCCAGACCTCGAATCAACTTGCGGGTATTATGATCTATCTCAGTATAGAGAGTAATAGCCGAGACCTGTTTTTTTTTATAAACTCTCCTGGCGGAGGGATAGTATCTGGATTATCTCTTTTTGATACTATGCAAGCAGTGGAACCAGATGTGCATACACTAGCCATGGGATTGACCGCTTCAATCGCAGCTTTTCTCTTGGTCGGAGGAGAAATTACCAAACGCAGAGCATTCCCTCACGCTCGGCGCCAATGAGTTTTTTTTTTTTATTATTGATGGAAAGAAAAAAGAAGACTATGCCTTCGCCATATGAAATATGAATTAGTAAGTAATAATAGCATGGCACTTTGAATTCGATATGAAATTTTTTTTTTATTTCTTTTTTTTTTTTTCAAAAAAAAATATTAGATTATGTATCGAAAGAGTAGTATGAGAGAAGGGGCATTTCCAATTTGATCTTAGCTATCGTGGGCCCATCTCAGGCGTCACAAACTTTTTTTCTTTTCCTACCAGAGGCTATTAACAATATTTATGTTATGAAAGAGTACGAAAAAAAAAAAGACTATTTTTTTTCTTTCTTTTTTTTTTTTCAAAAAAAAAAAGAAACTTTGGGATTGCTGAATCACAGACGAAATAAATATATAAAGCAACGGAGCCATCATAGTATTTTTAAACTTTTCCGAAAAAAAAAGAAAAAGAAGGATGGTAATTGGATTATTTATTAATCTGGGTCTAATAGACTCTATATTTTCTCTTTTTTTCGATGAAAGAAAAAAGAGAATTCCATTGTAAAGCCGTATGCAATTGTAAAGCCGTATGCAATGCGCAAAAAATGCCTGTACGGTTGTTCAATTCTATAGCTATTCTTCTCGCCTCATTATGTGAGTTAGAAGTATGTTATATCATCAGGGTAATGATCCATCAACCTATTAGTATGCTTAAGGATGATGGCTTCAAAGACTGGGTCATGGAAACAGACGAAGTAATGAAAATGCAAGAAGACATCATAGAGGCTTATGTACAAAGAACGGGCCAGCCCCGATGGGTTATAAACAAAGACATGGAAAGAGATAATTTTATGTCAGCAAAAGAAGCCAAAGATCATGGAATTGTGGATCATATAGTGCGTACAGAATCGAGACCTATAGTGAATGAAAAACCTATAGTGAATGAAAAACCTATAGTGAATGAAAAACCTATAGTGAATGAAAAACCTATAGTGAATAACAAACCTATAGTGAATGAAAAACCTATAGTGAATGAAAAACCTATAGTGAATGAAAAACCTATAGTGAATGAAAAACCTATAGTGAATAACAAACCTATAGTGAATAACAAACCTATAGTGAATAACAAACCTATAGTGAATAAAAAATGGAGACTAGTTAACGACAATGGCAATGGAAGACCACCATTTGACGACAATGGCAATGGAAGACCACCATTTGACGACAATGGCAATGGAAGACCACCATTTGACGACAATGGCAATGGAAGACCACCATTTGACGACAATGGCAATGGAAGACCACCATTTGACGACAATGGCAATGGAAGACCACCATTTGACGACAATGGCAATGGAAGACCACCATTTGACGACAATGGCAATGGAAGACCACCATTTGACGACAATGGCAATGGAAGACCACCATTTGACGACAATGGAACACCATTTAATTTTGATTTAGATTGATTTAATCCCTCTTATTCCTTTCCTTCTTTTTCTCTTTAATAGATTAATATTTTATTAATCTATTAAAGAGAAAAAGAAGTAATTCATAATCATCTGGTTAGGATCGATCTAAACCAGTCTATTATGTATATGATTGTATATGATTCAGCATGCCAACTATTAAACAACTTATTAGAAATGCAAGACAGCCAATTAGAAATGTCACGAAAGCCCCTGCTCTTCGGGGATGTCCTCAGCGCCGAGGAAGATGTACTAGGGTGTATGTGCGACTTGTTCAGATCATGGGCTGAGAAAAAGGAAACAATTTTTCAGTATCAACGATCAGTACCAGTGAATAGAATGGGGTTCTTCCGTTCACTATCTAAAAAAGATAGATCTACCATATCCTTCTATTGTGTATGAAATTTATGGTTTCCATTGGCGCAAATCCAATCTTGGAATTTTTTAAAAATTCCCCATTGGTAGCAAATGCTTATCCATTAAGCGGGGAAAATCCTATTTAAAAAGCAAAAAGATTATGCTTCGACTCTTGCAAAGAACGGACTAACAGGGTCAGCTACCCAATTAATCCTCCTAATTACATACCGTTACTGTATAAGATAGATCTCGTTGTGAAAGATCTATTACTGAAAAATTTATGAGTAGAGCCGAAGAGTGTGAACTGTACAAGTTACCAATTAAATGTTAAATGAAGGAATGAGCTCCGGTGTATAGAGGGGACCTCACCGTTTAAGAAGTAACCATAGAAACGATGGAACCCACTATTTATTTATCCATTTCTATTTACTCCTTTATTTTAGTTAATATGCTTTTTTTGATACCTAGTATCAATACAATTTCTTATTTCAAGGCGAAATGAAATGCCTAGAAAAAAGGAAAAATCGTGGGCGGGACGGTTATAGTAGCAAAAGCCATTGGAATTTTTATTTTATACATTGGAAGAATCCGTTTTGTTATTAATAGACTAGAAAAGAATAACTGAAAGAAAGAATTAGTTATTCATCAAAATTTCTTTTATTCAATGACCAGAATGAAAGAGGGATATATAGCTCGGAGACAAAGAGTAAGAGCTTTGGTTTCGGCTGATCGGGATAGAGATAGGAAAAAAAGATATTTTCGTCGTTTGTGGATCACTCGAATAAATGCAGGAATTCGAGGAATGGGGGTATCCTATAATTATAGTAGATTAATAAAAAATCGGTACAAGAAACAGTTGCTTCTTAATCGTAAAATACTTGCACAAATAGCTATCTCAAATAGGAATTGTCTTTATATGATTTCCAACGAGATTATAAAATAAGGAGATCGGAAGGAATCCACCGAAATGCTTTAAATGAAATGGGGTTCCCTCGAGAATGAACTCGAGGGAGGTAGAGTAGAAATTAATATGATAAAAAAATTCTGATAAGGTCATCAAAACAAGAAAACAAGATGAGCGAAGACGCTCAATAAAAAAAAAAAAAATTTATTTTTCTTCCCCAACCCGATTCGATTCTTTTATTTATTTCTTTTTTCTTACGACACGACAATTTTGATTATCAGATTTTTTGAATAAAGCATCAGTCTACGTTTGATAATTTTGAGTCAATTGAAGGGTAAGCCTATTTATTTCTGGTTCTAAGAGCAGTAGTTCTAGCGGTCGACTCTCTTCTTTCAAATCGTTTCTCATTTCTGGTTCTAGTTCTAGCGGTCGACTCCCTTCTTTCAAATCGTTTCTCATTATTAATAAAGGGTAACGAAGATAAAATACGAGCTTGTTTTATAGCAATAGTAATTAATCGTTGTTGTTTTAAAGTCAATCTATTTACTCGCCTAGATAAGATTTTTCCTTGTTCACTAATAAATCGACTAATTAAACTCATGTTTCTATAATCAATTCGATCCCCCGATTGGATCGGGGGCAAACGCCTACGAAAAGATCGCTTGTATTTATCCATCATTTCTTTATTCCTTATTTCTAAAAATAATCCTATCCTATCCTTTTCTAAAATCCTATTTTGATCGGATCAAATTCAAATTATAGAATTAATAGAATAAATACGATTTGCTTTGTTTTTTTTATTATTGTATTATTTATTTATTATTTATTTCTTATTTATTTGTTTATTTTATTAGTTTATTTTAATTATTTATTTATTATTTATTTGTTTATTTTATTAGTTTATTTTATTATTATATTATTTATAGATATTTATTTAAATATAATTTCATATTTTAATATATTTAATATATAAATATAATTTCATATTTTAATATATTTAATATATAAATATAATTTCATATTTTAATATATTTAATATATAAATATAATTTCATATTTTAATATATTTAATATATAAATATAATTTCATATTTTAATATATTTAATATATAAAATATAAATATAATTTAATATTTTAATATATTTAATATATAAATATAATTTAAATAAATATCTATAACTGTGATAATACATAAATAATAAATAAATATAATTTATAAATATATATAAATATAATTTCATATTTTAATATATTTAATATATAAAATATAAATATAATTTAATATTTTAATATATTTAATATATAAATATAATTTAAATAAATATCTATAACTGTGATAATACATAAATAATAAATAAATATAATATAATAAATATATATAGAACCGACACGAAAATAATAAATAATTAATAAAATAAGAAATAAATAATGAAATATAGTAATAAATACAAAATATAGTAATAACTAAAAAATATAGTAATGAATAAATCATACAATATAATAAATAATACAATATTAACAATATTAAAATTAACAACAATATTAAAATTAACAATATTAAAATAATCATTATGCACGAATAGAAAATAAAAAAAAAAATAGTTAGTGATATTAAAAATCTAATTCCTAATCAATGAAAATCCAACTCCTAATCATTCGAAGACTGTAAACTAAAAATCATTCGAAGACGGTAAACTAAAAAAATAAATAATTGACTCGAGAATAAAGAAAAAAATTATTAAAAAAATAAGAACTAAATAAAAAATAGAATAAAAAAAAATAAAAGAATATTGATACAATCATATACCAGGTTAAAAAGGTTAAAAATTTATTAACGTGCATATCGAATAATTTAAAACTAAAAACTTCACTTTAAAAAGAAAGCGTGGAATAGACAAGGAAATACAAATATAGACTAATATATAAATAAAATATTTGTTATATATTAGTTATATATTATATCTAACTAATTATATACTTAATATTACTTAATATATTATATAATATATATTATTATACCTGAATACCTAATGTCCTATTTTCTCATACTAAATACCTAATGTTACCTAAATACCTAATGTCCTATTTTCTCATATTCTCGGGAAGGGTTGACATACGAGTACTTGATTCGATTTATTTCTTTATCTCCCCGTGAATTGTATGTTTGTAACAATAGGAACAGAATTTCTTCAATTCCAATCGACTAGGCGTATTGTGTCGATTTTTTTGAGTAATATACCTGGAAATGCCCGTTGATTCCTTATTAACGACGTTTCGAACACAACTGGTACATTCCAAAATAATCGTTACTCGGACATCTTTACTCTTGGCCATGAACCCCCTTTGAGTTTTTAATTCACCCAACTCTTCTATTTTCCGATCAAAAGTGAAGAAGAAAGGAATGAAAATAAATAAATAAAAGTTGCTAACTCAAAACCAAATCCTGAAAGATTTCGTTGCAATCAATTGCAATCAATATAGTAAATCAATATGTATTATACTAATAGTAAATAAGTAATACAATGATTTCTAACTCGATTTAGAATCACAGTACGGTATTTTCTTTAAGTATCTTGTAGGATACTGTTGTTCCAGCCACATTTCTCTTTTCGCTCTACTAGTAATTTAATTGGAGCTTGAACCCAAGTTTTGTTGAGGTTCAATCCACTTTTTTCGTTCTACCTTCCTTATTTATTTTATATAATTCTTATATAATTAGAATTCTAAAAAAACTAAATAGAATTATTTCTTATATAATTAGAATTCATTTCTTATATAATTATAATTCTAAAAACAACTAAAGTCAAGGGGGGGCGAGAGATTAGTCACAGATATTTGATTGTATATCGATCTAATCTTTTTCACCCCGTCCCGCGACAATAACTAGAATTAAAAAAAAGGGAATGTTAACGCATCCGGGAAGAAACGATTGATCTCTATCAATAAACCCGCTAAAGAACCGAACCAGAGAGTACTTAGTACCGGTGCTACGGAAAGATATGTTTTTAGATCTCGCATTTAAAATCCTCCTTCTTTATCGTATTACATACATTATGGTAATACATATATAATCACATGTATGTGTGGTTAAAGACCACTTGTATTTGTATATTTGTACCCGGAATTCCTAATTCAAAATTAAAATTTAAATGTACAATGATTCGATAGATAAGATTTTCCTTTTCTTAAAACAGCAAAATAGGTCCCTTTCTGCCTGAGAATTCCCGCCAAAAAGATTCATTTATTATTCATTATATGGTTGTTATATGATATGAGACCAAAAAGAGGAAATGGAAAGATAATTTTTGTATATCAATAGATGAAATAAGGGTGTGGAAAACAAGACAGGGATTCTCTACAATAACATCGTAGGCCAATTGAAAGGGATGTAGCGCAGCTTGGTAGCGCGTTTGTTTTGGGTACAAAATGTCACGGGTTCAAATCCTGTCATCCCTACCTATTACTTCTCCTTTGAGCAGTAAGGAGGGAGCCATTTTAGTTTTAGATTGATTAAAATTAAGCATACATAATCTATCATTTTCTCATATTATATATGATATATGATAGTATAGGTGTGCACGATGTATTGGGGTTATAAAATAAAAGAATCCTCTTTTTTACAGTCTTATTTATTATGATAAGAAAGCGCTCTTAGTTCAGTTCGGTAGAACGTGGGTCTCCAAAACCCAATGTCGTAGGTTCAAATCCTACAGAGCGTGATTCCGCTCTTGTTAAGTCGAAAATTACACCGAACTGAAAAAAAAAAAAAAAAAAAAAAAATTGAACAGCAATTCGAATTTGACCTCCTTGAATTAAATTAATTAAATTAAAATTAAAGGGGTCAGTCAAAAAAAGAGATGTTAATTAATCAAAGGTCCAACTGATCACCACGTATGTATTGTAAATATGCGGTTACGAATAATCCAGCCAAAGTAATAGGAATTAGACCTAAGACGATTCCAAATAGAAAAACTTCAATCATTTCAATTTATTTGAAAGGAGAAAAAGAAAGGTAATATCTATCCCTAAATATTAATCTCTATTGCCCATGAATATCAATAACTAATAATTGATAATTAACACGGTAAGGAACTATAGAATATATGGAATAGGACAGAAAACTTTGTTTTTATTAATTGTTCGTTCATTCAATTAATTTTCAAATAAGTCGTATCTTACTCAGACCAATAAATAGAGCTGAGGTTATAGTTAAAGCCGCTAGTAAAAAACCGAAATAACTAGTTAGAGTAGGCATGAAGGAGCTAAATGAAATATGTTCTTTTTATACATATGTTTATAAAGCACTTACCTAAGTTTCAATTTTTAAAAGAGACGGGGATAAGCAAAAATACCAATTGAAAGAATAAGTTCAATTGAAATTTTTTGATTCATCAATCATTCTAAACGGTATTCACAAAAATAGAGCGGCAGGACAAGAGTAGAAAAGAAAAAGAAATAGATTCATCATCTTTGTAGTTAGGTCAAGAAAAAACCTTTGGATCTAATACAAGAATACAAGAAAGGCCGCCTCACAAATATTGATTAGTAGAATTTTTTTTTTATTCCTTGCTCTTTTTTTTATCTATATCTAATACTATCGACTACTCTTACTTGTTACTAGACGACTAAGCAATTCCTTAAAATAAAAAAAGGAGGGCTTACAACAAAAAACAAAACCTCTTATGCAATTACGAAAAAAAGTCAATTTTTAGATTTCGCATCTAATTGACTTGCGGAAATATGATAATTTCCTTCATGAATTATTATAAACTTGTTGGATTCACGGGTTACCTGATCTTCCGTTTCTAGCCCCAAACCAATAATAGAATCCCCTATATTATATTCCAGGAATTTGAGGAATTTTCTATCGCATGATACGTGGTTATACATCGACAAGCAAGAAGAAGAAAGAAATTATCTAGCACTTCATGTCGATATACTGTTTGAAATTGCGTTGCTGTGTCAGAAGAAGGATAGCTATACTGATTCGGTATACTCTAAAAATACCTTTGGTACAATATTGACGATCTCACAAAGATTGAATTTCAGTGAATTTCCGTTTACTGATCTCATCTTTTACGGAATCGATCCCCTACAAGAATATGCGGAGCTCAGCATGTCTGGAAGCACAGGAGAACGTTCTTTTGCTGATATTATTACCAGTATTCGATACTGGATCATTCATAGTATTACTATACCTTCCCTATTCATTGCGGGTTGGTTATTCGTCAGCACAGGTTTAGCTTATGATGTGTTTGGAAGCCCTCGTCCAAACGAGTATTTTACAGAGAGCCGACAAGGAATTCCATTAATAACCGGCCGTTTTGATTCTTTGGAACAACTCGATGAATTTAGTAGATCTTTTTAGGAGGACCCAATGACCATAGATCGAACCTATCCAATTTTTACAGTGCGATGGTTGGCTGTTCACGGACTAGCTGTACCTACCGTTTCTTTTTTGGGGTCAATATCAGCAATGCAGTTCATCCAACGATAAACCTAATCCGAATTAATTATAGAGCTATGACACAATCAAACCCGAACGAACAAAATGTTGAATTGAATCGTACCAGTCTCTACTGGGGGTTATTACTCATTTTTGTACTTGCTGTTTTATTTTCCAATTATTTCTTCAATTAAGAAAAAAAGAGTAGTAGAATACTAAATAATAGTAGGAATTCTCTTATCCCATTCGGAAGGATTGCATCTCATAATTATCTATGACTGTTTATGTCTTTAGCATGACCACTTGATGAAATGTGGAGGGAAGCGGGATAAATGGCCGATACTACTGGAAGGATTCCTCTTTGGATAATAGGTACGGTAACTGGTATTCCTGTGATCGGTTTAATAGGTATTTTCTTTTATGGTTCATATTCTGGATTGGGTTCGTCCCTGTAATATGTAATAATGGGATGAACTAAGTTATAGGCATGAAAGTGTAAGAACTCAACGGGGCCCGCCTCCTCTTTCTTTGTCTGATTCGCGAGGAGGGGTCCCGTTGAATTCTTAATGATCATAATATTTTGTTCGTATAAATATAAATGACAACAAATAGATCACTTTTTCCGATGATGTTTTTGAAAAATGAACTCGATTAATTGATTCATAGCATCTGTTCTTCGATAGTATCTATCGATACTTTCAAGGTTAGAAGAAAAAAAGGAATCACTCAATTTCCTTTTCCTGGATGACACAATCACAATATATATTTAATTTTAATATTTAATTTTTTTTAATATTTAATTTTAATATTTTAATATTTAATTTTAATATTTCTTTTTTTTTTCTGTCGACCAGATATCAAGCAAACCCTTTCTAGACTAGTCTAACCTTACTCTATTTATTTTAGTATTTCATCAAAGTTTGAAATTTTTTTATAAGTTCATCGCCTTGCTTCTATTTTATATTTATAAAAAAAAGGATTCCTTCTCTTTTTTTTGGTTGTCCATTACTTATTATATTATATTATACTTATTTATACTTATACTTATTTTATACTTATTTATACTTATTTTATACTTATTATATTATCCTTATTACTTATTCGATTACTTTATTACTTATTCTATTATCTATTATAATCTATTATCTATTATAAGTAAATCTAAAAAAATAAAGGGTTCTGAAAAATCTGGAAAAATATAAACTAAGAATAGAAATCTTTGACGAATGGGATCCGGAATTGTTATTATTTCGACACAAGAAAAGGAATTTTACACATCCTTTTCTTGTGCCGAAGGCTAGGAAGACGAAGAATACTCCCTGTAATTATTTGTTCCCCTCATTTATCCTTCCTTTCTATTCTCCGCTTACTTATCTTATGTTTAGTATCTAATCAAATTGAATTTAGAAAACAAAACCCATTCTGTGACATTTCAATCTGACAATAGGGATATAATTACACCCCTCCCATTTAGATTGAAAAAAGAAAAGAAGGGGTAAAGACAAATAGTCTTCTTCACAATATACAGATTTTGAATGCGGTAAAAGTAATTCCTAGAGAAAGAATATAAACAAGCAAAAGACTTTTCATACTTTTTTCATCATACCTAACCTAATTGCCAGGAAGAATTTGTTCTTTTTTACAAATTTGATGTTGATAAATCCACGGATCTAGAAATTCATTTCGGACACTTGAACCTTTTCAAATTGTTTCTTTTTAAGAACCAAAAAGATTTGTGCAAAAACAATAGATGCCAAGAAGAACAAAAGGCCTTGGACACGTAGTGGATCTTGAAGTACTATTTCTGCATCCCCCTGACCAAATCCACCCACATTAGGATTACTTGTTAATGGTTGATCAAGTTTGATAGATTCACCCTCTGAAACAAGAAGTTCTGGTCCTGGGGGGATAATATCAACCACTTGATGTCCATCCAATGCATCCGTTATGGTTATTTCGTACCCCCCTTTTTCTTTTCGTATGATTTTGCTTACTATACCTGTTGCCGTAGCATTATAAATTGTATTGTTACTTTTGTTCCCGTCGGGATAAATCTGACCCCTTCCCCTATTTCCGCCTACGTATATGGGATATTTTAAGAAATGAACATCCTTATTACTAGCAGGGTCTGGGGAAAGAATAGGAAAGGTGATTTCACTATATTTTTGACCAGGAACAGGACCTATCACAAGAATATTTTTCTGAGTGGGGCGGTAGTTCTGAAAAGACAGATTGCCTATCTTTTCTTTCATCTCGGGCGAAATACGATCAGGTGGGGCTAACTCAAACCCCTCCGGTAAAATAAGAACAGCACCCACATTCAAAGCCCCTTTCTTACCATTAGCAAGAACTTGTTTCAGTTGCATATCATAAGGAATTCTAACAACCGCTTCAAATACAGTATCAGGAAGTACCGCTTGTGGAACCTCAATATCCACGGGTTTATTAGCTAAATGGCAATTGGCACATACAATACGCCCAGTTGCTTCTCGTGGATTTTCATACCCCTGCTGCGCAAAAATGGGATATGCATTTGAAATGGATGCCCCGGTTATTATATAGATCATGAGCGATACGGAAATGGATCGAGTAATCTCCTCCTTTATCCAAGAAAAAGTATTTCTAGTTTGCATGGTACAATCATTGATCCCGAAAATTTCTACAATAAAATTAGGTAGGTCACTAGTATAGTTCCCTATCCACGATTCTGCTATTTACTTTTACTGAAAAAAAAAAAAATTTACTGAAATAGAGGAGGAATTGTATTCCCCTGATGGGTAGAAAGAGTAAAGTAAGTACGACTTTGCATTCTTTGCTTATATACAAAGTAAGAAAGATTCTAATTGAATCCGTGAATCATTTTTCAGTCAGTCAGTGAATGATAAATAACTACAAGTGACGGCGATACATGATTTAAATAACGAAAGATCGAATATTTAAAAATTGTATCTAGAATGACTGGAAGGGTACAAGCAAGAACAGATATAATTTGATCATTATGAGCAAATCCAAAATCTTTGTAGATATAGCCAATCATTAGTTCCCAACCGTGGTGCGAATGGAATCCGACACAGAACTCAGTTAATAAAAGAATAGAAAAAGCTTTTATTGTGTCGCTTAAATTATATAGGAATTCTTGAACCCAAGAGTTAAGAATAACAAGTTCTTCATTACCCAAAATAGAATAACCACTTAGAATAACGAAACAGATTAGATTTGTCGAGAAGTGCAAAATCGTATGGATACGATCCTCATTGTGCATCTTGATCAATTGGATCGTTTCTTTGTGGATTCCTATACGAAGTTTTTGTAGATGTGTTTCCGGGTATTCTTTATCATTTCGTCCAACAGGAGGAGTTCCTCTACTTCTATGAATTGTTCTAGAATACTTTTTTCTTGAATATCATTCAAAAAAGTTTCGGATTGCCTAGTATTCCACCAATTAGTAATCCAAGATTTCAGACTTTTATTAAATGAGAGAGAGATCCACCAGGGCAAAAATACTATAGATGCAAAATATAGAAGGGGAGTGAATGCTTTCTTTTTTGCCATTTTTTCATCTGTGAATTGTTAATGAACCCACCTCATTCGTTGACTTTATGTGATCTAATCTTTCTATCAAGCATGACTTTCATTATATTATAAATTATAAGATAAATTATAAGGTAGGGGCCCATGAATCTATTCTCTGTTTTTTTTTTTTTTGATTCAGTGCTTAGTCCTTGAATCTAAAAAGAGTACAGAAATAGAAAATAAGAATCCACTTTGAATTCGAATGTTCGAATGAAATATATATATATATTATTGTTTCCAGATATCTCAATTGATCAAATTCGAAGCAATTGCCCTCTTTCGATAACTGCCCGAAAGAACCGCTTCAAATAATAAGATTATTCTATTCAGATTTTGAGACGAAGGAGCTCCCTGTCTATATCAAGATATCAATCAAATATGTCGAAAAATTTTCGCGGGTTATCTAGACTGTATATAGTCTAGAGTCCGGGAATAATTGAAAAAAAAAAAATTATGAAAAATATTATGATGATCAAAAATGAGTGACAAAAAAAGACAGAAAAGTTATCATTACATTTATCATTATGTTATAAGAAAGAAATCTACTTGTTTAGTTCTTAAGGAGCACAAAAGAAAGGATAAAAGGGGAGGGGCTGATTGACAAAAGGAAAGTAGAGAAAATTTACAAGATATAATCTATCTGTATCTAACGTATCAACTCCAAATATTGAAAATAAAAAGTTAAATATTTCGAAATACTTTGATATATGAGATGAATCCATTATTTCGATTTCTTGCTTGTTTTGTTACTGAATTAAGTTGAGTGGTTTTACATTTACAGACGCATAAAAAACAATTTTTGTGGACAAAAAAAAAAAAACAGTTTTGTTTTATGTTATGACTCTTCCGTATACGTCTTCTTTGGTTCGAGTGGGCATTCTTAAGAAACTTCAGTTTAGTTCTGCTATAGAAAAAAGAGGCTTCTTGTCTTGAGTTTTTTCCTCCTGCCGAGAAAGCATTTATTCTGCAATTCATTTCAAAAGACTTCAATCGGTACACGCAAAAAATAGGCAATTCAGCAGCTTTTTGCTCAATTTCTCGTGGAGTCAAATTCTCATCAGTACGAGTCAAGGGAACGGCCCCTGGCCTCTGATTTCCATATAAAGGACACGCCGAGCATAAATACCCTCTTTAACTTCTATTCTGATGGACTGAATATCTTTCATAAGGAATCGTAGAAAGATGCGACGATTTTTTCAGGAAAACCCAACGAAAAATACATACTATTCCCTCTTTTCTATCGAATCGATCATAACCACTACCTACATTCCAAAAAATCGTGCACCACAAATAGGAACTAATAAAGAGACCCGCGATCCCATAGAAAGACATCACGATTCCTTGTGGAAAAAAAAACTATTTGCTGAGACGGAAATAAAGATATCAAATTCCTACCAAGATAACTAGAAGTTCCAACTAATAAAAACCCTAATGAACCAAAAAAAAGAATAAAGGCCCAGCAGAAATTGCTTGTTTTTCGAGACCCCACTATAAATTCTATCCATATAGATTCTGATCGCCAACTCATACATACTAGATCCAGTTGCATTTTATTGGAATTGAGAAAATAAGCAAAAAAATTTGACTTTACTTTTTTGTTTCCGAAGTAACTCTCATCAACTAGTGCTATTTGATATGAACTTTTAGAAGTAATTCATCAAATTGCTTAGATCTAAAATCATCCCCTTTATATGATCCCCTATACAGATCTACTAGATATATAGACTTTAATTTCATACATTCGTCCGGTACCGATCCACTTGCTATAATTCATTTACCCTATATCATGTTTACGTATGCATAAGAGGAGCTTTTTCATTTATGTTCGGGGAAGCCGGATGGATGTTATACAATATTCTACTAAATAGATATCCGTGGCATCTAAGTCGTGAAAAAAAAAATAGATAAGATTTGGTCTTGGCCTTGGCCCCATCGAATCTAAAAAATCTTAGTTTTTTGAACATACAAAGATAAAGAAGCCATTGCAATTGCCGGAAATACTAGGCCTACTAAAGGCACAAAAATAGAGGGAATTGTCATAAATGGGTACCTCAATTTAATATTCGTACCTGTTATTGTTATATTGTTAGTTTATAAAGTTAGTTATAAATATATCTTATAATAATTATATTATAATTCGTATATTATACTAAGTATATCTAAATATTATACTAAGTATATCGAAATACTAAGTATATCTAAATATTTATACTAAGTATATCTAAATACTAGTATATCTAAATATTATACTAAGTATATCTAAATACTAAGTATATCTAAATACTAAGTATATCTAAGCGAGTATATATATCTAATATATATATCTTATCTAATAAGTGCAAGGAATGTAGAATTAAATAAAGGGACTTGCCCATCTTTCTAAATGAAATAAAATAGGTGTATGATAAGATAATCCACTTTCTTTATTATCTTACTTTATTCCTACTTTTCTATTATTATTATTCTATTGTTCTTGTCTTCTAATTTTAATTTCTAATTTGAATTTAATAAAGAAAGAGTTTATTACAAATTGAGAAAGAGTTTATTACAAATTGTCGAAAGATTCGATTCGTTAGAATCCGATCCAAGAACAGGGATTTTTAGTAAAAATAGAATTCTCGGGAGATATAGAAAGATGCAAAACTCTATATTTATATTTTTTCTATATTTGAATTATATAAACATACGCAATAGAGCAAGATAAAATTCGTTTTTCGACAATTCCATTTTATGTCACAAAGTCAAAGCCCATTATGCGGGCTTTGACTTTGATTCTGATAAACTAACTAACTGCCTTTTCACTACAAAGAAAATAATTTAACTTAAGACTCTACTTGATTGAATTTTGATTCAAAGGAAAAAAACCGTGGAACTGAAATAACTCACTCAGAACACCCTTTAAAGGATTACGTGGTACGATTGGATCGAATAAACCCTTATGGAATAAATATTCAGCCTCCTGTGAACCTTCAGGTACTGTTATATTCAATGTTTGCTCAATTACTCTTTTACCCGCAAATGCAATATAGGCATTGGGTTCAGCAATAATGATATCCCCCAACATACCAAAACTCGCGGTCACTCCACCAGTAGTAGGAGATGTAAGAATTGATACATAAAATAACTTTTTATTTGATTGATAATCATATAAAGCAGAAGATATTTTAGCCATTTGCATCAAGCTCAAACTTCCTTCTTGCATGCGTGCACCTCCGGAAGCACACACTAGAATAAGAGGCAAAAAATTATTGGTAGCATATTCGATCAAACGGGTGATTTTCTCGCCTACTGCGGATCCCATACTACCCCCCATAAACTGAAAATCCATAACCCCGATTGCTATAGGAATACCGTTTAGTTGACCCGTACCTGTTTGAATAGCCTCAGTTAATCCTGTCTCTCTTTGATAAGAATCAAGACGATCTTTATAGGGCTCTTCGTCATACTCAAACGGATCAGAATCAATACCATCTTCGTCATACTCAAACGGATAAGAATCAATACCATCTTCGTCATACTGAAATGGATCAGAATCAATACCATCTTTATCTTTGTCAAACTGAAATGGATCATAATCAATACCATCTTTATCTTTATCTTTGTCAAACTGAACTTTATCTTTGTCAAACTGAACTTTATCTTTGTCAAACTGAACTTTATCTTTGTCATACTGAACTTTATCTTCGTCATACTGAAATGGATCAGAATCAAGACCATCTTTATCTTTGTTAAACTGAAATGGATCATAATTAATACCATCTTTATCTTTGTTAAACTGAACTTTATCTTTGTCATACTGAACTTTATCTTTGTCAAACTGAACTTTATCTTTGTCATACTGAACTTTATCTTCGTCATACTGAACTTTATCTTCGTCATACTGAAATGGATCAGAATCAATACCATCCATATAAGGCTCTTCTTGGTCAGACTGAAATGGATCATAATCAATACCATCTTCGTCAGAACCATCTTCGTCAGCTTCGTCAGAACCATCTTCGTCAGCTTCGTCAGAACCATCTTCGTCAGCTTCGTCAGAACCATCTTCGTCAGCTTCGTCAGAACCATCTTCGTCAGCTTCGTCAGAACCATCTTCGTCAGCTTCGTCAGAACCATCTTCGTCAGACTGAAATGGATCATAATCAATACCATCTTCGTCAGACTGAAATGGATCATAATCAATACCATCTTCGTCATACTGAAATTCAATGGGATCCAGAGAGATCATGTCTTCATCCATAGGATCCCAAGTACCTGGATCAATCGAAAGTTCGATTCTATCTGAACTACTCATTTTCAAATGATATCCACAGTATTCACAAATATTCATTTTTGGCTTAAGAAATTTCTTATAATTTAATCCATAACAATCTTCATTTTCGCATAGAACCCACAAATGCTTGAAATCTTTAGGCCTTTCTAAATCATTACCATTTGCGCAACTTTCTTTTAGAGTTAAATCATTACCATTTGCGCAACTTTCTTTTAGAGTTAAATCATTACCATTTGCGCAACTTTCTTTTAGAGTTAAATCATTACCATTTGCGCAACTTTCTTTTAGAGTTAAATCATTACCATTTGCGCAACTTTCTTTTAGAGTTAAATCATTACCATTTGCGCAACTTTCTTTTAGAGTTAAATCATTACCATTTGCGCAACTTTCTTTTAGAGTTAAACCATTGTCTTCACTACTATTTCCACCTTCAACACAAATGTAACCACAAATGCAATTATAAATATAACTATCATTGTAATTGTCACTACCACTTAAAATGGAACTATCAATACAGGTTTGAGAACGAAGATAAGAGTTAATACAACTCTTAATGTGATTATTCCAACTATAGTTAGTATCATACAAGTTAAAATCATAGTGGGGATCGTCATTGTCAATCTCAAAAATTTGATTTTCACTATTAAAATATAGAGAATAATTATCCTGATTACTATCATTATCCTGATTACTATCCCTAATTAAAACCCTAATTCGGGTGTCATCAGAAATGAAATTCCGAATGTCTTTGACGCCAACTAAATGATCAACCTTACTGTAATAACTAGAGCTGTCACTACAACCATGAATGTTTTTATCCATATCATTTCTAACCGGGTCTTCGTTTACACTAGTATTTTCAATAGGACCAAGGCTATCCATTGATTTACTTAGCCCACATCTGTATTCTAATTCCCCCTTAGACAAGATAAAATTGAACCATAATTTTTCCATAGAGTTTTCTTGCCTCTATTTAGATGTAAAGTATAATAGATGAATAGTCATTTGATGAAAAAAAAAAAATCATTTATTTCCTATCGGAATACGCATAATGGATACAATCATTAAACTAATAATGAGTGAATATTGAAGTAAAGGATTCTCGTTTGTGAGAACCTGGAGTATCAGTTCATTATATATGATATATGATACTTTACTTTTTTCTTTTCAATTATAAATATAAATTTTCAATTAGAAATAGCGATTTCCCTATGTTGTGTAAAATTCGCACTGAAAAAATTGAAAAAAGAAATTTTTCTCCTATCAAGAACCTTTTTCGTAAAATATCGTCTACTAATACAATAAAATCTCGTCTACTAATACAATAAGTTTCTATTCCAACACGGAACGAATAGGATAGAAAAGAATACACCAATCTTTAGGATCGGCTCAATCCTTTTAGTAAAAGATTGGGCCGAGTTTAATTGCAATTCAACAAACCAACAGTAATTACTGGATTACAAAGTATCCATTGCTTCGAATTCAAATTTTATTTATCTAAAGTATCCATTGCTTCGAATTCAAATTTGATCTCCTTCCATACTTCACAAGCAGCAGCTAGTTCCATACTCCATTTGCCAGCCTCGCGGATAATTTCATTACCCTGGCGGGCAAGGTCACGTCCCTCATTACGAGCTTTTACACATGCTTCTAAAGCTACTCGATTAGCTACGGCACCCGGTGCATTTCCCCAAGGGTGTCCTAAAGTTCCTCCACCGAATTGTAGTACGGAATCATCTCCAAAGATCTCGGTCAAAGCAGGCATATGCCAAACGTGAATACCCCCCGAAGCTACGGGCAGAACACCTGGTATAGAAACCCAATCTTGAGTGAAATAAATACCACGGCTTCGATCTTTTTCAATAAAATCATCACGTAGTAAATCAACAAAGCCCAAAGTTATGTCCCTTTCTCCTTCAAGTTTACCTACTACTGTACCAGCGTGAATATGATCTCCACCAGACAGACGTAAAGCTTTAGCTAGTACACGAAAGTGCATACCATGATTCTTCTGTCTATCAATAACTGCGTGCATTGCGCGATGGATGTGAAGAAGTAGACCATTATCTCGGCAATAATGAGCCAAGCTAGTATTTGCAGTGAACCCACCTGTTAAGTAGTCATGCATTACGATGGGAGCTCCCAATTCTCTGGCAAATATGGCCCTTTTAATCATTTCTTCACATGTACCCGCAGTAGCATTCAAGTAATGCCCTTTGATTTCACCTGTTTCAGCCTGTGCTTTAAAAATTGCTTCGGCACAAAATAAGAAACGGTCTCTCCAACGCATAAATGGTTGGGAGTTCACATTCTCATCATCTTTGGTAAAATCAAGTCCACCACGTAGACATTCATAAACTGCTCTACCGTAGTTCTTAGCGGATAACCCCAATTTAGGTTTAATAGTACATCCTAATAGGGGGCGACCGTACTTGTTCAATTTATCTCTTTCAACCTGGATGCCATGAGGCGGGCCTTGGAAAGTTTTAGTATAAGAAGGAGGGATTCGCAGATCCTCTAGACGTAGAGCGCGCAGGGCTTTGAACCCAAATACATTACCCACAATGGAAGTAAACATGTTAGTAACAGAACCTTCTTCAAAAAGGTCTAAGGGGTAAGCTACATAACATATATATTGATTTTCTTCTCCAGCAACGGGCTCAATGTGGTAGCATCGCCCTTTGTAACGATCAAGGCTGGTAAGCCCATCGGTCCACACGGTTGTCCATGTACCAGTAGAAGATTCAGCAGCTACTGCTGCCCCTGCTTCCTCGGGCGGAACTCCGGGTTGAGGAGTTACTCGGAAGGCTGCCAAGATATCAGTATCTTTGACTTCATATTCAGGAGTATAATAAGTCAATTTATACTCTTTAACACCAGCTTTGAATCCAACACTTGCTTTAGTCTCTGTTTGTGGTGACATAAGCCCCTCCCTACAACTCATGAATTGAAAATTTTCGCAACAACAAGGTCTGCTCGGCATAAATTAGGAGTTAATGAAACCTTTTCGAAGAAATCTTTCAAAAAATTATCAACTAATCCGAAAGGTTCCTTATTAGACCATGGTATTTGATTCGCCAAATACATCATTATTCTATATTCTTTCATATTCTATATTCTTTCATATGTATGGCGCAACCCAATCCGTGTTTTTCAAGTTTAGAATTCCTTACTTTTTTTTTGAATCGAAATGAAAATGAAATAAATGAAATAGAAATATTATAAATATATAATTATAATTAGAATTATAAATATAAAATATATATATAAAATATATAAATTAAATATAAAATATATAAATTCAATAATAAGTCAATAGTCAATAATAAGATAATACTATAATAATATAAATTCAATAATAAGTCAATAGTCAATAATAATCAATAATAAGATAATAAGATAATAAGAAATAATATAAAATAAGAAATAATATAAATTCAATAATAAGAAATAAGAAAGAATAAGAAATTCACTCTTGACAGTAATATATGTTGTATATGTAAATCCTAGATGTGAAAATATGCGTAATTCGTTTATGAAATGAAAAAAAAGGAATATAGATGGAAAAAGGGGGGATAGGTTGGACGTAAAAAAAAATCGATATGCTAAAATAAAATACGAAATGAAATAAGGGCTAATGAGATAGAAATAAGGAATCGTAAATAGAGTTCGGGTTCGAATTCCATAGATAATATGGATGGTATTGCCTATAATGATAGACAAATGAAAGACAATGATAGACAAATGAAAGACTCTCTCAAAATTGTTATTTATTTATCCACTTGATATTTTGCAAATAGGTTGGTTGAACTTAAAAATTCCTTCATTGAATAAGGAAACAATCCAATTGAATTGCATTCAATTGGATGGTACCAACGAAATCGAGTGCTAATCCCCATTTCTTATTGAATTAACCGATCAACTTGCTGTCGAAGATTTTTTTTATTAGAAAATTTTCGAAAAAAAAAATTGACATATTTCACTTTATTTTATTATGAGAATAAATCCTACTACTTCTGTTCCTGGAGTTTCCACGCTTGAAAAAGAAAATCTGGGACGTATTTCTCAAATCATCGGTCCAGTACTGGATGTAGCCTTTCCCCCGGGCAAGATGCCTAATATTTACAACGCTTTGGTAGTTAAGGGTCGAGATACCATCGGTCAACAAATTAATGTAACTTGTGAGGTACAGCAATTATTAGGAAACAATCGAGTTAGAGCTGTAGCTATGAGCGCTACAGATGGTCTAATGAGAGGAATGGAAGTGATTAACACGGGAGCTCCTCTAAGTGTTCCAGTCGGCGGAGCGACCCTAGGACGAATTTTTAACGTGCTTGGGGAGCCCGTTGATAATTTAGGTCCTGTAGATACTCGCACAACATCCCCTATTCATAAACCTGCGCCCGCTTTCATACAATTAGATACAAAATTATCTATTTTTGAAACAGGAATTAAAGTAGTCGATCTTTTAGCTCCTTATCGTCGTGGAGGAAAAATCGGACTATTTGGGGGAGCTGGGGTAGGTAAAACAGTACTCATTATGGAATTGATCAACAACATTGCCAAAGCTCATGGGGGTGTATCCGTATTTGGCGGAGTAGTGTGAACGTACTCGTGAAGGAAATGATCTTTACATGGAAATGAAAGAATCTGGAGTAATTAATGAACAAAATCTTGCGGAATCAAAAGTGGCTTTAGTCTACGGTCAGATGAATGAACCGCCAGGAGCTCGTATGAGAGTTGGGTTGACTGCCCTAACTATGGCGGAATATTTCCGAGATGTTAATAAACAAAACGTACTTCTATTTATAGACAATATCTTCCGTTTTGTCCAAGCGGGATCCGAAGTATCTGCCTTATTGGGTAGAATGCCTTCCGCTGTGGGTTATCAACCCACCCTTAGTACCGAAATGGGTTCTTTACAAGAAAGAATTACTTCTACCAAGGAGGGATCCATAACTTCTATTCAAGCAGTTTATGTACCCGCGGATGATTTGACCGACCCTGCCCCTGCCACAACATTTGCGCATTTAGATGCTACTACCGTACTATCAAGAGGATTAGCTGCCAAAGGTATCTATCCAGCGGTAGATCCTTTAGACTCAACGTCAACTATGCTCCAACCTCGAATCGTTGGAAAGGAACATTATGAAACTGCGCAAAGGGTTAAGCAAACCTTACAACGTTACAAAGAACTTCAGGACATTATAGCTATCCTGGGGTTGGACGAAGTGTCCGAAGAGGATCGCTTAACCGTAGCAAGAGCGCGAAAAATTGAGCGTTTCTTATCACAACCCTTTTTCGTAGCGGAAGTATTTACTGGTTCCCCGGGGAAATATGTTGGCCTAGCAGAAACAATTAGAGGATTTCAATTGATCCTTTCCGGAGAATTAGACGGTCTTCCTGAACAGGCCTTTTATTTGGTAGGTAACATCGATGAAGCTACTGCGAAGGCTACGAACTTAGAAATGGAGAGCAAATTGAATAAATGACCTTAAATCTTTGCGTACTCACCCATAATCGAATTGTTTGGGATTCAGAAGTGAAAGAAATCATTTTATCTACTAATAGCGGACAAATTGGCGTATTACCAAATCACGCGCCTATTGCCACAGTTGTAGATATAGGTATTTTGAGAATACGCCTTAACGACCAATGGTTAACGATGGCTCTGATGGGTGGTTTTGCTAGAATAGTCAATAATGAAATCACTATTTTTGGAAAGGATGCGGAAAAGGGTAGTGACATTGATCCACAAGAAGCTCAGCAAGCTCTTGAAATAGCGGAAGCTAACTTGAGGAAAGCTGAAGGCAAGAGGCAAACAATTGAGGCAAATCTAGCTCTCAGATGGGCTAGGACACGAGTAAAGGCTATCAACGCGATTTCGTAACTAGTTGGTTAATCGAAAGAATTTCCGTATAAACAGAACTTTCGTTTCTACATCCCATTTTTATTCTGCTGATTAAATAGAATCAAATACAATCAAAAGTGAAATAGTGAAATTTGATCTAACGAAAAATTTGAAAATTGAAAACGGAAATAGAATAGGATGAAAAAGATAGAAAATCAATAAAAGAAGGTGGGTAGAAAAACTTATTAGACACCGGGATCAATGGTATCTAATAAGTTCTACCTACTATTGGATTTGAACCAATGACTCCCGCCGTATGAAAGCAATACTCTAACCACTGAGTTAAGTAGGTCATTTATTATCATAAGGAATCATAAAGAGAAAGAAAAGGGACCTATCACATCGATGGATTATAAATCCGATATTACTTCTAAGCAATACCAATCAAACCGACCAAAAAGGTATGATTATGATGTTGGATCATGTAATATTCATCTTGACAAGAAATTATCTAAATAATATGATAAAATATGTATCACAAACACAAGGGCTATAGCTCAGTTAGGTAGAGCACCTCGTTTACACGCGCGCCAATGTTTTTCAGGGGAGTCTATCATGCAATCAAAAAAAATTGATCCTTTTGAGAAATCGATGTCTTACTCCATTACTTTGAAGGAACAAAACAAGAGAACAATAGCCTGACAAATGGTTTGGTTCGATTCGGGTGCCGTTTAGGCAGGAGCAGGATCCGAATCGAACCTATCATTGATTTGAGATATTGATAGGGCGAATACCCAGTCTATTCAATGCTAGGCATAATGAGTATAAGGACCTCAAAAATTCTCTTTTCGTCCTATGAATCTTAAGGTGTATGAAGTTTCATCTTTGATTTTTTAATCAGGATGATAGAGACTTCATTTAACTTAGGTTGATCTAGGCCAGAAGCAGACCTACGTCAAGATAAACTTTCCCTTCTTTGAAACACTTTGGTAGTGCTCCTGTATCAGTAATGAATCAGAGCACATGGAACCATCTTCCTTTTTTTTCTAAGAGAAAAAATATATATATGGTAGACTAACTGATATTTCTATCAGTTAATGAAAGAGCCCAATGCAAAAAAATGCATGTTGGGTCTTTGAAATAGGTCGAATCATTTTGATAATAATCAGTTCGATCTGTTTTACCGAGAAGGTCTACGGTTCGAGTCCGTATAGCCCTATATTTTATATTTTTATTTTATATTTTATTAATTTTTATATTTTATTAATTTTTATATTTTATTAATTTTTATATTTTATTAATTTAAAATATTTATTAAATTAATAAAAAAATATTTATTAAATTAATAAAAATGAAATGAAAATAATATTCTTAAAACTAAAGCAAACTAAAACAATAAAGAATATCCAAATACAAATAAAAAAAGTTGTATAGTTTTTTTCCTAATTATTGTATTCTTTGTTGATTGGAACTGGTCGCTTCCAGTTGCTTGGTTAAAATCATTCCCATAAGCTCGCTCACAGGGAGATCGCTCAGAAACTGAAAACAAAAGCGCATTTCAACAGAATCTCATAAATATATATAATATATATTAAATATATATATATAGATAATATATATATAGATAATATCTATAAAAAGATATAATATCTATAAAATATAGATAGAAAATAAAAAATGTATTCTATATATAACTATATATAAATTTATTCTATATTCTATATATAACTATATAATATACTATATAATATATATATAAATTTATTCTATATTCTATATATATTCTATATATATAATAGATAATAAGATAATAGAAAAGAGAAAAGGTTTTTTTTTTTTTTTTTTATTTCTAATACATATTAGATATTAGTTATATATTAGAATTCCTTTTATTTAGAAAAATACGAAATGAAGTGAAAACAAAAAAGTTTTACTTGTTTTGGATTTGTATAGTATTCTACTATACTATATAGTAATAGTATAAATATCTATGTAATAGTATAAATGTAATAGTATAAATATCTATTTATACTATTACTATACAAATTAGTACTATATCGAATACAAATTAGTACTATATCGAAATTAAATCGAAATAAGTGAAATGTAAATAGGATTAATTCCAATCAATAAATCTTAAAACGCAACAGCAAACAAACGAAACTAGACGATTCGATCAAACTGAATTGTTGGTTTGACTAAACAAACAGTTGTGGATGACTTGACAATGAATTCCAGGTCGAATCGACTAATCCGGTCTATTTTTCACATTCATAGGAGTTCGTCTATGTTTCTGCTTTACGAATATGATATTTTCTGGGCATTTCTAATAATATCAAGTGCTATTCCTATTTTGGCATTTCTAATTTCTGGAGTTTTAGCCCCGATTAGAAAGGGTCCAGAAAAACTTTCTAGTTATGAATCGGGTATAGAACCAATGGGCGATGCTTGGTTACAATTTCGAATCCGTTATTATATGTTTGCTCTAGTTTTTGTTGTTTTTGATGTTGAAACGGTTTTTCTTTATCCATGGGCAATGAGTTTCGATGTATTGGGGGTACCCGTATTCATAGAAGCTTTAATTTTCGTGCTTATCCTAATTGTTGGTTCAGTTTATGCATGGCGAAAAGGAGCATTGGAATGGTCTTAGTTCCTGAATATTCAGATAATAAAAAGAAAGAAAAAAGTAAAAATAATAATAACATTGAGTATGAATTCCATTGAATTTCCCTTACTTGATCGAACAACCCAAAACTCAGTTATTTCAACTACATTAAATGATCTTTCAAATTGGTCAAGACTCTCCAGTTTATGGCCGCTTCTTTATGGTACCAGTTGTTGCTTCATTGAATTTGCTTCATTAATAGGCTCACGATTCGACTTTGATCGTTATGGGCTGGTCCCAAGATCGAGTCCTAGACAAGCGGACCTAATTTTAACAGCTGGAACAGTAACAATGAAAATGGCTCCCTCTTTAGTGAGATTATATGAACAAATGCCCGAACCTAAATATGTTATTGCTATGGGCGCGTGTACAATTACAGGAGGGATGTTCAGTACTGATTCTTATAGTACTGTTCGGGGAGTCGATAAGCTAATTCCTGTGGATGTCTATTTGCCGGGCTGTCCCCCTAAACCCGAGGCAGTTATAGATGCTATAACAAAACTTCGTAAGAAAATATCTCGCGAAATCTATGAAGATCGAATTAGATCTCAACAGGGGGATCGGTGTTTTACTACCAATCACAAGTTTTGTCTTGTACGCAGTACTCATACTGGAAATTATAATCAAGGATTACTCTATCAACCACCATCTACTTCAGAGATTCCTCCTGAAACATTTTTCAACTACAAAAGTTCAATATCTTCCCACGAATTAGTGAATTAGGTAGGATTCAGAAACAGAATAACAAACAACGAATTAATCTTCATAAATTCGATTTCATCGTAAATGTGAAATACTTATCTTATACAAATTACAAATAAAAAAGAAAAGTGCGGGAGAGATAAAAAAGATGCAGGGCCGTTTGTCTGTTTGGCTAGTCAAACACGGGCTAGTTCATAGATCTTTGGGCTTCGATTACCAAGGAATAGAGACTTTACAAATAAAGCCCGAGGATTGGCATTCCATTGCTGTTATTTTATATGTATATGGTTACAATTATCTACGTTCCCAATGTGCTTATGATGTAGCACCAGGCGGACTGTTAGCCAGTGTGTATCATCTTACGAGAATAGAGTATGGTGTAGATCAACCGGAAGAAGTATGTATAAAAGTATTTGCTCCAAGGAGTAACCCTAGAATTCCGTCTGTTTTCTGGGTTTGGAAAAGTGCGGATTTTCAAGAACGAGAATCTTATGACATGTTGGGAATCTCTTATGAGAATCATCCACGACTGAAACGTATCTTAATGCCCGAAAGTTGGATAGGGTGGCCTTTACGTAAGGATTACATTGCCCCCAATTTTTATGAAATACAAGACGCTCATTGAATGATAAGAAACTAATTACAACTTCAAATATTCAAGGAATATTTGTACATTCTCTTCTAGCTCAAACGGAGGAATTGAGGTTTCATTCGTATTCTTATGGATAGGCTAATAAATAAAAAGAAATAAAAGACAATACATCATTGAAATTCTCGATTTTTGAAGATACCTTTTTATTTTATTTCGGACGAGCCGAGACAATAGGATGAACAACAAGGGTTCTATACCGTGAACTTTGTATCGCGCACATCACTTAGATGAACTCTAGAGAGTCACATAGAAAGGAATGAAGAAATGGAATATGAAAGAGAATACAAATAAATAAATGAAAGGGAATCGGATTCTATTTGTACTGTAGCTGAGATGAGTCTTGGTTATTTCTATCCTTGAACTCCTCTAGACCAGACTTTTGGTTGGGCCTTTCAACCAACTATTTTAATCTTTTTTTTTAATTAAATATGTATGAAGTATTAACATTCTTTTTGAATGTGAGGAGCCACAGCGTGAACAAATAAAAAAGAAGAGGAAAGATAATGAAATTTTTTTCTTTTACTACATTATTTATTTTTTTTACTACATTATAATTATAATAGACTCTTTGCTCATCTAAAAAATAGAAACAAAAAAAAAAAAAAAAATAAATAAAGAGAGGGTTTACTTCCAGATAGCTAGCTAGATAAGTATGTATTATGTCGATCTATATCAATTAATTTGTAGAGTAGATACTCATACAAATTAATCATACGCCGAGAACCAGATTTGAACTGGTGACACGAGGATTTTCAGTCCTCTGCTCTACCAACTGAGCTATCCCGACCATTACCGACGCATTATCCTCATAATACTAGATGACTTGGGTCTATGTCACTTAAAAATGAAAACAAAAAAAAAAACGAAAAAGTATTAAATTAAAAGGGGAATTTCTTGGATCTTTAAAAGGAAGACTTTGTAAATTTCAGTATGAGTAATGATATGGATTATGAATCATTCAAATAGGTATTCCTTGCTCAAGGGTGTTGATTTGTACGTATATCATATATATATCACAATATATCATATCACAAGACTTGTGATAAGAGAACAAAATTCTGCTAGGATACGCTTGTAAAATGGAAAAGAATAGGATGAATGAGAAACATAAGGAACTTTGAACCACTAACAAAAAGGGTAGGATAAAATAAATAGATAGCAAACGGGCTTTTTGGGGTTGGGGATAGAGGGACTTGAACCCTCACGATTTTTAAAGTCGACGGATTTTCCTCTTACTATAAATTTCATTGTTGTCGGTATTGATATTGACATGTAGAACGGGACTCTATCTTTATTCTCGTCCGATTAATCAGTTTTTCAAAAGATTTATCAGACTATGGAGTGAATGATTTGATTAATGAATATTCTATTCGATTCTTTCTTCAACTTGGAATCGATTCACAACAATTCTTTTTATTTTTCATATAAATTGATTTTGCATATAAATAAAAAAAATACGGGTTCGAGTCGTCTTTTTTGGTTTTTCATTAGTATACCTATTTATTTTATATTTTATATAGGTATATCTTGCATCCTTTCTGGAGTTTCGATATAAGGATTCCTTTACCAACAGTCAACCCCATTTGTTAGAATAGCTTCCATTGAGTCTCTGCACCTATCCCTTTTTTATTATTCTCGCTTGTTGAACCTTTGTTTATTTTCGTAAAATAATAGGATTTGGCTCAGGATTGCCCATTTTTCATTCCGGGGTTTCTCTGAATTTGAAAGTTATCACTTAGTAGGTTTCCATACCAAGGCTCAATCCAATCCAATTAAGTCCGTAGCGTCTACCAATTTCGCCATATCCCCTTTGTGTCTTGAGATTAGGATCTCATTAGGATGCACTTCCTTCCCCCTTTCTCCTTCCCTTCCTTTCCCCTTTCTTTCATTTATTTATTTTCTTTCTTTTTATGCGAAAACCGTTGAATTTAGTATTGAATTTAGTAGATATAGATACTGATTCTTATATCGAAGGGTCTTTACCTATTTTATTTCTTGTTTGTTTATCTTCTTTCGTCTCTATCGGAGACCCGTATTTATTTGGTCCAATCAGAAAATATTTTATCATTTCTGTATTCGCAATTCAATATAGATGGATATTCCATAACATATATATGCCCCCCTTACTCTCAGTTTTCTCAGGCAATTTACTCGAACGGTCGATTTTTTTTTTTTTTTTCGTCTTAGCTTCCGCCTTTATGAATGAAAACAAAAGAAAGGAGTCTCTCATCTCTCATTATGATCTGGATTTCATTTCTATGGGTTGCATCTTTTCTTTTTTCTTTAATTTTATTTTTATTCTTATTCTTTTATTAGACTATCCTATATAACCATAATAAGATAACTAAAAAAATAAAAATAAAAATGAAAATTGAATTTATTCATTATTAAAATTTATTCATTTTAAAATTTATTCATTATTAATTATTTATTTTCTAGTATAATAGCATAATAGCTAGAACTAATTATTCCATTCATTTCTATTTCGACTTCGAAGATAATTCGAATTAGTTAGTCTAAAAAACAAAGTTTCATTCTAATTATTTAGACTTATAACGTATCATTTATATAATGATAATATATATATAAATTATATATAAATATAAATTATATATAAATGCATAAAAATATTTTCACTATAATTATCTAATTATTAGACTCTATTTATAATTCTAAACTAAATATAAATAAATTAAATATATATTAAATCTATATTAAATATAAATAAATATTAAATATAAATAAATTAAATCTATATTAAATCTATCTATCTATATTAAAATTAAATCTATCTATTAAATTAAATCTATATCTATATCTATATAAAAAAAAAAAATTATATATAATTTAAATGTAAAATATACTAAAAATATACTAAAAAATACTAAAAATATAAAATAAAAAATATAGTAATATTATACTTAGTATACTAATATTATACTAATATATATATAATACTAAATTATATATATAATACTAAATAGAATATAATACTAAATAGAATAGAATACTAAATAGAATAGACTAATAGAATAAAGATAACATATAATAAAATAAATATAAAATAAAAATATATAATATAGAGATAAATAATAAATAATTATAAAAATTATAAATATATTTATAATTTATTTTTATAATTTTTATAATTATAATAAAATTAGAATTAAATTATAATAATATTATTATAATTTAATATTATTAAATATAATGTTATTAAATATTAATATGATTAAATTAAAATATGATTAAATTAAAATATCATTTTTAATATGATTAAAATATAATCAAATAGAATGATTAAAATATAATCAAATAGAATTATATTATTCTATTCTTAATTATTATATTCTATCAATATTAGATTGAATATTAGATTGAATCTACCATTATTATATATTATTATATATTATTATATATCATTATATTAAATATGATTATATTAAATATGGCATAAATTATGTATGGCATAAATATGGCATTTAAAATTTAAAATTCTAGTTTTTCTAAATTCTAGTCTATAATTCATATTAATAATTCATAGTAATTATGAATAACTAATAGATAGTTAATAGATAAGATCGTAATAGTTTGCTGAATTCCTATGGATACAAAATTTCTATTATTTGAGCCCGCTTAGCTCAGAGGTTAGAGCATCGCATTTGTAATGCGATGGTCATCGGTTCGATTCCGATAGCCGGCTTTCTCTATTTGTTTGCTTTTTTACTTTTTTACATGATTGATAATGTTTTTTTGAAATCAAAGAACATTGAAAAAGCTTTTTCCCCTTTTCTTTCCAAAGGTCAACGATCCGTTTATTATGTCGTAGAAACTTTCAATTAGGAATAAAATTGGAGGAGTTAGATCTTTGCAGAATAAATCAAGAAAAAAAAAAAGGAAACTTTTTTTGGTTTAATTTTTAGATTTTAATTTTTATATTTTATATTTAATATATATTTTATATTTAATATATTTATATATTATATATATTTTATTTTAATTTCTATTTTTTGTATACATTATATACAATATACATTATATACAATACAAAAAAGTATGGATATTGATCCAATTCATCTCATTAATATTTGTAGTACAATCCTTCAGTCGATTTCGCTTCATTTAGTTCAGTTTTAATTTAGGTTTATGAAATTTCAATAAAATTCAAATTAATAAGGAGTCTTTATGTCGCGTTACCGAGGGCCTCGTTTCAAAAAAATACGCCGTCTGGGGGCTTTACCGGGACTAACTAGTAAAAGTCCTAGAGCCGGAAGCGATCTTAGAAACCGATCGCGCTCCGGTAAAAAATCTCAATATCGTATTCGTTTAGAAGAAAAACAAAAATTGCGTTTTCATTATGGCCTTACAGAACGACAATTACTTAAATACGTTCGTATTGCCAGAAAAGCAAAAGGGTCAACAGGTCAGGTTTTACTACAATTACTTGAAATGCGTTTGGATAACATCCTTTTTCGATTAGGTATGGCTTCAACTATTCCTCAAGCCCGCCAATTAGTTAACCATAGACATATTTTAGTTAATGGTCGTACAGTAGATATACCAAGTTATCGCTGCAAACCCCGAGATATTATTTCAGCGAGGGATGAACAAAAATCTAGAACTCTGATTCAAAATTATCTTGATTCATCCACCCATGAGGAATTACCAAAGCATTTGACCCTTCACACATTACAATATAAAGGATTAGTCAATCAAATAATAGATAGGAAATGGGTCGGTTTGAAAATAAATGAATTGCTTGTCGTAGAATATTATTCTCGTCAGACTTAAACCTAACTAAAATAACAAAACAAGGGTTCTGCTCCCTTTTCACCTGAGTTAAGGTTAAGTAAAGGAAGACAGGGTAAGGGATTTGATTCGGAAATTTTATTTTTCTCCTATTCATGTATGATAGATCCGTAGGTAGATTTTCATCCCCTGTACGCTATTTTACGTATTCCGTATTAAAAAGAAATTGGGAATAGAGAATCTATATCAAAGAAGGGTCTAACTCTTTAGTATCTGTTCTTATTTGATTTGATACATTGTAGTCAGTTACATTGGCGAATTAGGTGAAGGTGCGGAAAGAGAGGGATTCGAACCCTCGGTAAACAAAAGTCTACATAGCAGTTCCAATGCTACGCCTTGAACCACTCGGCCATCTCTCCTACATAATTATTATGGCCGATAACCCGAGCGAATAGCGAGTTATTCATATTAGATTGTTCGAGAGGTACGAACAATATCAATTCTAACTAGAAAACTAGCTATAAAAATAGAAAACTTTTCATCACTTTTTTCAGCACTTTTTCTTTAGCCTCCCGACTCGAAGAAATTTTTTTGTGAGGGGGCTGTTAAAAATAAATAATATAATACGATAAACATATACCATATATATCTATTCATGTTTGCGAAAAAGGCACTCCCATCTTTTTTCTGATATTTCTACCGGACTGGATTAAATCAATGAATTGAAACGAATCAAATCAATCGATTGGTTTTTTTTTTTTAGACTATGCTTAATGGATATTTTTAGTTCATAATTCTCTTTAGACTCTAATTCCCCATTTCTATAAGAATTCTAAAATTCTTTTCCAGTTTTAGATCTCTCAACAACAACCTCTTACTCTGTAAATCTATTACAAATTCATAAATCCTCTAAGGGATTTTTATATTTGATTATATGTTGTATACCTGCTATGCACAAAACACAAAAAAGGGCAGTTATTTTATTTTCATCATAGAACGATTATTCGATTATTTTTCCTCTTTTTATCATAATTTAATCAAAACTTCTCTAATTTTGCTAATCTATCCTAATCCGTAGGATAAATTTTTTGATTCTTCAACTTCGATGAAATCGTAATAATTCTTTTTTCTTTTTATATTTTATTCTTATACTAATAAATTCTTATACTAATAAATTTGGATGAAATAAAATAGGATTCAAATATTTCTTTTTTTTTTTTTTTCTTGATTCCTGCCAAAAAAATTGAAGTAAAGTAGAGGGCTATATCTTTTTTTTTTTTTTTTTTATGGAATGGGTCTGCTTTTATGTTATTTCGTACTGTACGCTTCCTTTGTTTGTGAGATCCTTTTTTTTTTCTCACGAAGGGGTAATGAAAAGAGTTATAGAATGGATTGCTACCTATGCCTAGATCGCGGATAAATGGAAATTTTATTGATAAGACCTTTTCAATCGTAGCCAATATCTTATTACGAATAATTCCGACAACTTCAGGAGAAAAAGAGGCATTTACTTATTACAGAGATGGTGCGATTTGATTATTATTATATAATTATAATTATTTTATATATTTTAATTATTTTATATATATTTTTTTTTTTATTTTTATTTTACCGCTCTTAGTCTTAGGAAAAAGACACATGATTCGGAATAGAAAAAAAAAAAAAAAGACTATTGAAAAAAAAAAAGAAATCTACGCTTGTTGAAGGTGAAGTTTATAAATAAAGCAATTCCTTCTGTCGTGTATCCCCGATTAATGCAACCTCAGATGCTTCAATTGTTGATTCGAGTATTGAGCGAAAGGTTACACCTATGGGTCTGTATTGTGGGTCAACCCTACTACACTAGTACCAATAGGCGGCATAGAGGAAGAAGCACTACATCTAGGAATCAACAACACGAAAACTTTGTTATTGTTATAAAGGATTCCCTTTCCTTATCGGGATCGGAACTAAGAGAAATGGTTGGGACAACAAACATC
>NW_028322905.1:22500-30000 GCF_047325235.1 Durio zibethinus | reverse complement strand
AAGAAAAAAGACTCTTTTTTTTTTTTCATTTTAAAATTGATTATCGATCGATTTGGCAATAACGAAAGGATTACTAGTAACTAGTAATCCGCGTTGCTCTCACTAAAGCGCATACCCGTATGGATATCAATATATCACTCGCGCCTTTGTTTGTTACAACACGGCGATTCGAATCTAAAATTTAAATAGAAAATGGCTTGAATGAAATCATAAGAATATCTATGCTGTACACTTTTCTTTATTGCCCTGGGATTGTAGTTCAATTGGTCAGAGCACCGCCCTGTCAAGGCGGAAGCTGCGGGTTCGAGCCCCGTCAGTCCCGACGGATACAATAAAAAAAAAATACATCAATTGATCCCTCCATTTTCTGTGAAAGGGAATACAAATGAAAGAATTTCATTCCCAAGGATAGCCTTTTTTATTTATTTTTTCCTTTCCATTTTTTGTTGGGGTTTATTTGTAAACTATTTGTAAACGGTGAAAGTGGAAAAGCAGTCAGATGATACATCATCAGATGATTGTACAAGGAAGGCGGTAGATTATCGAAAAGAAAGAGTGGAAAAGAATATATAGAAATAAAGGAAAGGAATTCTTTTGATTGGGCCAGGAATCCAATTTTGTATTCGGTGTGGATAAAAGAGCTTCCTATGTTATACTATTCAATTCTCGACGGTGAATCGATTTGATAGCTTAGATATTGTTATTCATGATATTGATCCGATTCGATGTCATTGAAATGTAAGTCATCGCATTGAATTTACAAGCGACAAATTTATCATCTCTATGGGATTAAATCCCGAGTTATTGCGAAGTAAAAAAAACAATGAAATTATGGAAGTAAATATTCTCGCATTTATTGCTACAGCGCTGTTCATTCTAGTTCCTACCGCCTTTTTACTTATAATATACGTAAAAACTGTCAGTCAAAGTGATTAATTTGAATGAAACTTGACTTTTTATCAAGGATTTAAGAAAAAAAGGATTCCAATTTCACGTCTTAAATAAATTAAATAAAATGAATGGACTAGAATCAGCAGTATCCTATCAAACTCGATAGTATGGTAGAAAAAAAATATGAATCTTTCTACCATACTATCCATATCTATTATTGTAATGTATAAAGATACAAGCTTAATATAGATGAATCTACAATATGTATCTTCATACATGTCGATATCAATTAAATATATGTAATGAAATATATGTAATGTACATAGTATCTCAATTTTATTTCTTCGCTTGATCTATTTTATTTGTGTTGATTTCAATCAATCTGAAATAATTGAAAGGCAAGTCTTACGATTTTCTAATTCTTTCATTTCATGGAACCGATTTTTAATTTAACTTCTTTTCTTTGATCCATGATATGAAATGAGTCAATAAAGCATGGCATAAATAAAATTCCTAAAATAATAAATAAAACAGGGGGTAAGTGTGCAATATGTGACTACACTAAGGCAAGATCTTATTAAATAAAAGAACTACTTTTTTTCTCTTTGAACAGTAACAGTAAAGAGGGAAGGAAATAAAAACAAACAAATACAGAAAAAAAAAAGGGGGGGGGGTTCCTTGTCCCTCATTGTCCATATATAACTCTGGTAAGAGCTGGTTCATCAAAATAGAAAATTTAGGAAGAATTCTTTTTTTTTTTTAATAAATTGCCTATCATCCGTATCCCTTTTACTTTCGAAATACGAACATGGGAATTATTGAAATGTTTGTTTGATTTTGATTGAAAGGGTATTATTCATAGAATACATTACTCCACTAGAATCCAAGAATTTCGAAATGAAGACTAATAAAATAGTTAAAAAGGCTTTGCAAAACGATCTAGAAAACAATTGATACGGTTTGATTCCTCAACCCAATTAGAAGTACCCCTAGAGTCCACTTCTTCCCCATACTACGAGTGAAAGGGAAAATGTAAAGACTACCATTAAAGCAGCCCAAGCAAGACTTACTATATCCATGTGTATTATGTCCCCTAATTTCTATGAATATGAAACAAATAGGAAGGAATTTTTCCATTATTGTTCACTAATAATAGTGGAATTACCGGTGCAGAGTCAAAAGGAAAAGGGAATTCTGACACACCACCGTTGATGAAACACTTCAATAAATCCGCTTATAACAAGTTCTTATATGATTTCTAGTAAAATCGAGAACCATTAAGCACAAGCAAAATACGCAGTAACACTTTTGGAAGTATCAAAAGAATGTTACTCACATGTAGCAATAATAAGACTTCTTCTTTCTTTTGGTGTCCCTTATTAAGTAAAAGCCAATTATCCATCCAATCTAATATTGATTGGATGCCTGAACACTCAGAGACTTTCATCAGTCTGTATACAAAGTATCTTCCAACCCTTCTACAACCATTCATTAGTTAATTAAACACTCCCGTTATCCAATCTAATTCAAGACTCCGATAGTAGCCCCTCTATTAGTAGGGGAGGGGCTACCATATCAAGATTTACTCATTCCCTTCCACTACTCTAGTTTTTCCTTGAATCCTAGACGTAAGGATTTACAACACTTTAGAAAACAAAACCTCCGGAAGTTTATAATCAAGTTTATAATCAAGAAAGTATCAAGAGTCCTTTTCTTACACTTGTTTTTGCCGGAGAAAATTGGTCGAGTTATATCAGCAAAACAGAATATAGGATTTCGCGTTTTTTGTTGATCAGGCGACACCCGGATTTGAACTGGGGAATAAGGGATTTGCAGTCCCCCGCCTTACCGCTCGGCCATGTCGCCAAAAGGCTACAAACAAAAAAATGAGAGTATCCCCTTTTTATTTTTAGATTGGATCCATACCTTCAATTGGTTATAGTATCTCAAGACACACAATATCTAAAAACAAAAACTTTCCCTTTCTTTTTTCTTTTCTATTGAAAAAGAAAATGTGGATTCTCAGTTACAAAAGTAAAAATGCAGGACAAAAAAATTGGAACCATTAACTATTAACTATTGACGGCAAATTTATGGACGATTCTTCTTCACTTGTCTTTCTCTAATGGTATAAGAAAATAAAAATGGATACATAACTAATTAGTATTGATTTTTTTTTTCAATTTTTCAATTCAATAAAAAAACTTTCTTAATTTTCAATTATAAATTATATAATTATAAATTATATTATAATAATATAACAGCAATTATGAGTCTATGTAAACCCCCGAACATAAGTTGTTACACAGCTCTAGTTATCTAATGAGGTATTTTATCTATCTAGATATGATGTCCATAGGGAATCAGCAAGAAATTATCGTGTTTCAATTTTTCATTGAATAGATTAAAATTAAAGAAAAAATAGAATTTTTGATAGAGCACGCCATGTGTTGTCTCCACTAGAGAGCTATAATGGAATAAAAAGAAAAGAGGAAAGACATATATAAATAGAAATGCTATATCTGCATATGTTTAATAAATACAAGCCCTCTTTTCGTACGCACTTCAATCATATTCTAAATATTCTACTAAAAAATAAAAAACTAAAAAATGGGTAAAAACATCTCTCTTCTCTGCGAATCATTTTTTGAACAGAACAATGGAATCTATGAAAAAATTAAGTGCTAGAAAAATCAACTCTCTCCCGATATATATTTTATGATTATTTTGTCTTTATCTCAACGAACAGATCAAATCAGGAATTCATTTCATTTTTCTGGTATTCAATCGGATTGGAATATGGAATATCATAATAATGGTAGAAATTGAATTATTATTTTTTTTTTTGATATTCTATACAAAACTCCATAAGGCTAAATGGCATTTATCAATTCTTTTATGTAGCTGTTTGTTATAAATATAAATTAAAATTTGAGTATAATTTTTCTTCTTCCGTTCATACGCATTTCATACATTCCATATATATTATATGGTATATGGAGTTAGATAAAATTTCATGTGATTCAGTAAACAGAATAGAAATTCAATTCCATCATTATTAGATCGATTCATATGATTCGATGAAGAATGAGAAAAGAATGGGATTTTTTTGATAAATGGGAAATTCAAAATGCTCGGGAATGAAAATGGGGAAATGTATACAATACCTGGGTTGAATCAGATACAATTTGAAGGATTTTGTGGGTTCATGGATCGGGGCTTAACAGAAGAACTTGATAAGTTTCCAAAAATTGAAGATACAGATCAAGAAATTGAATTTCAATTATTTGTGGAAACATATCAATTGGTGGAACCGTTGATAAAAGAAAGGGATGCTGTATATGAATCACTCACATATTCTTCTAAATTATATGTATCCGCAGGATTAATTTTGAAAACCAGTAAGGATATGCAAGAACAAACAATTTTTATTGGAAACATTCCTTTAATGAACTCCCTCGGAACTTCTATAGTAAATGGAATATACAGAATTGTGATCAATCAAATATTGCAAAGCCCCGGTATCTATTATCGATCAGAATTGGATCCTAACGGAATTTCGGTCTATACTGGTACCATAATATCAGATTGGGGGGGGAGGTTCGAATTAGAGATTGATAGAAAAGCAAGGATATGGGCTCGTGTAAGTAGGAAACAGAAAATATCTATTCTAGTTCTATCATCAGCTATGGGTTCGAATCTAAGAGAAATTCTAGAGAATGTTTGCTACCCTGAAATTTTCTTGTCTTTCCTGACCGATAAGGAAAAAAAAAAAATTGGGTCAAAAGAAAATGCCATTTTGGAGTTTTATCAACAATTTTCTTGTGTAGGCGGGGATCCGGTATTTTCTGAATCCTTGTGTAAGGAATTACAAAAGAAATTCTTTCAGCAAAGATGTGAATTAGGAAGGATTGGTCGACGAAATATGAACCAGAGACTGAATCTTAATATACCTCAGAACAATACATTTTTGTTACCGCGAGATATATTGGCAGCTGCGGATCATTTGATTGGAATGAAATTTGGAATGGGTACACTTGACGATATGAATCATTTGAAAAATAAGCGTATTCGTTCTGTAGCGGATCTCTTACAAGATCAATTCGGATTGGCTCTGGTTCGTTTAGAAAATGTAGTTAGAGGAACTATATGCGGAGCAATTAGGCATAAATTGATACCGACTCCTCAGAATTTGGTAACTTCGACTCCATTAACAACCACTTATGAATCCTTTTTCGGATTACACCCATTGTCTCAAGTTTTGGATCGAACAAATCCATTGACACAAATAGTTCATGGGAGAAAATTGAGTTATTTGGGCCCCGGAGGATTGACCGGGCGAACTGCTAATTTTCGGATACGAGATATCCATCCTAGTTACTATGGACGCATTTGCCCAATTGACACGTCTGAAGGAATCAATGTTGGACTTATTGGATCCTTAGCAATTCATGCCAGGATTGGTCGTTGGGGGTCTCTAGAAAGTCCATTTTATAAAATATTTGAGAGATCAAAAAAAGCACAGATGCTTTATTTATCCCCAAGTCGAGATGAATATTATATGGTAGCGGCAGGAAATTCTTTGGCCTTGAATCAGGGTATTCAGGAAGAACAGGTTGTTCCGGCTCGATACCGCCAAGAATTCCTGACTATTGCATGGGAACAAGTTCATCTTCGAAGTATTTTTCCTTTTCAATATTTTTCTATGGGAGCTTCCCTCATTCCTTTTATCGAGCATAATGACGCGAATCGGGCTTTAATGAGTTCTAATATGCAACGCCAAGCAGTTCCGCTTTCGCGTTCCGAGAAGTGCATTGTTGGAACTGGGTTGGAACGCCAATTGGCTCTAGATTCAGGGGTTCCCGCTATAGCCGATCAAGAGGGAAAGATCATTTCTACCGATACTGACAAGATTATTTTATCGGGTAATGGGGATACTCTAAGCATTCCATTAGTTATGTATCAACGTTCCAACAAAAATACTTGTATGCATCAAACTCCCCGGGTTCAGCGGGGTAAATGCATTAAAAAGGGACAGATTTTAGCGGATGGTGCCGCTACGGTTGGTGGCGAACTCGCTTTGGGCAAAAACGTATTAGTAGCTTATATGCCATGGGAAGGTTACAATTTTGAGGATGCGGTACTCATTAGCGAGCGTCTAGTATATGAAGATATTTATACTTCTTTTCACATACGAAAATATGAAATTCAGACTCATGTGACAAGCCAAGGTCCTGAAAGAATCACTAACGAAATATCGCACCTAGAAGCCCATTTACTCCGCAATTTAGACAAAAATGGAATTGTGATGCTGGGATCTTGGGTGGAGACGGGCGATATTTTAGTAGGTAAATTAACGCCTCAGGTGGCGAAAGAATCATCATATGCTCCAGAAGATAGATTATTACGGGCCATACTTGGGATTCAGGTATCCACTTCAAAGGAAACTTGTCTAAAATTACCTATAGGTGGGAGGGGTCGAGTCATCGATGTGAGATGGATCCAGAAAAAAGGGGGTTCTAGTTATAATCCGGAAACGATTCGTGTATATATTTCACAGAAACGCGAAATGAAAGTAGGCGATAAAGTAGCCGGAAGACATGGAAATAAGGGTATCATTTCCAAAATTTTACCTAGACAGGATATGCCTTATTTGCAAGACGGAAGACCTGTTGATATGGTCTTCAACCCATTAGGAGTCCCTTCACGAATGAATGTGGGACAGATATTTGAATGCTCGCTTGGGTTAGCAGGGAGTCTACTAGATAGACATTATCGAATAGCACCGTTTGATGAGAGATATGAACAAGAGGCTTCGAGAAAACTAGTGTTTTCCGAATTATATGAAGCCGGTAAGCAAACAGCGAATCCATGGGTATTTGAACCCGAGTATCCAGGAAAAAGCAGACTATTTGATGGAAGAACGGGGGACCCTTTTGAACAACCTGTTATAATAGGAAAACCTTATATCTTGAAATTAATTCATCAAGTTGATGATAAAATACATGGGCGTTCCAGTGGACATTATACACTTGTTACACAACAACCACTTAGAGGAAGGTCCAAGCAAGGAGGACAACGGGTAGGAGAAATGGAGGTTTGGGCTCTAGAGGGATTTGGTGTTGCTCATATTTTACAAGAAATGCTTACTTATAAATCTGATCATATTAGAGCTCGCCAAGAAGTACTTGGTACTATGATCATTGGAGGAACAATACCTAAACCTGAAAATGCTCCAGAATCTTTTCGATTGCTCGTCCGAGAATTACGATCTTTGGCTCTGGAACTGAATCATTTCCTTGTATCTGAGAAGAACTTCCAGATTAATAGGAAGGAAGCTTAATCGGAATGAATCAGAATTTGTCTTCTATGATCGACCGATATAAACATCAACAACTCCGAATTGGCTCAGTTTCTCCCCAACAAATAAGTGCTTGGGCCAATAAAATCCTACCTAATGGAGAAACCGTTGGAGAGGTGACAAAACCCTATACTTTTCATTACAAAACCAATAAACCGGAAAAGGATGGATTATTTTGTGAAAGAATTTTTGGACCTATAAAAAGTGGAATTTGCGCTTGTGGAAATTATCGAGTAATTGGAAATGAA
>NW_028322905.1:10000-12500 GCF_047325235.1 Durio zibethinus | reverse complement strand
TTGAATCTTAGTGATGGAATAATATAATTAAGTAAAAATTCATTGGATGATTGTATCATTAACCATTTCTTTATTTTGGTGCGAGGAACTTATCATGAATCCACTGGTTTCTGCCGCTTCCGTTATTGCTGCTGGGTTGGCTGTCGGGCTTGCTTCTATTGGACCTGGAGTTGGTCAAGGTACTGCTGCGGGCCAAGCTGTAGAAGGTATCGCGAGACAACCCGAGGCAGAGGGAAAAATACGAGGTACTTTATTGCTTAGTTTGGCTTTTATGGAAGCTTTAACAATTTATGGGCTGGTTGTAGCATTGGCACTTTTATTTGCGAATCCCTTTGTTTAATCCTATAAACATGAGAATTGTGTATTTTTTTTTTCTTATTTTATGGCTTGGGACTTACTCCTCGCTTTTTCGAATTATATCAAGATTTCACCCCTACAATTACTTATTTGTTGGGACAATAATCCATGGGAAGGATTAATTTGAGGATGAGGAATTATCACACTGACTCGCTTTCTTCCTTCCCCTTCTTAGTTCAAGAGAAACCTTTTTTATTGTTTAAAGGAGTGTTGCAACAAATGAGGTATTTTGCCATTGACATGAAACCCGCCCCCCCCCTAATTCTAATAAGTATCATTATTATTGGGAATTTTCAACTGAAAAAAAAAAATACATTTCTAGCTAAATAGAATCTATTTTTGACTCCGTTTAGACGTAGGTAAATAAAAATTTATAATAATGAATAATTTAATAATAATAAATTAATTAATATTAATAATAAATTAATAATTTATTAAAAAAAAAAAAGAAATACATAGAATTAGAATAATTAGAATAATCTAAATATGATAGAATAGAATAAATAGAAAAGGAGTCAAAGTGATATAATACAAAAAAAAGAACCGAGTTCTTTTTTTTTTTTTTTAGTCTATCTAAAATAAAATAGGAGATCATATGAAAAATGTAACCGATTCTTTCCTTTCCTTGGGTCACTGGCCATCCGCCGGGAGTTTCGGATTTAATACCGATATTTTAGCAACAAATCCAATAAATCTAAGTGTAGTCCTTGGTGTATTGATCTTTTTTGGAAAGGGAGTGTGTGCGGAGTTGTTTATTTCAAGAATAGGCTGGATTCACCCAGTTGCACTTTTTTTCATTATAACTAGGAAAGAAAAGAGTGCATGATCCCGCGAATTACTTCTGAATAAATTTCAAAATCATATTTAAGAACCATAGCATTTCGTCATTCATTGGTACATCGACTTTGATTCTCTATTAACCAATAATCCGGGACCATTAACATGGTTAAGGCCAAACTGTTTGAAGTTCAGATGCAGCAGGGTACTCTTTCTACTACTATGTTAATAAATACAGAAATATTTTCAAATAGTGGAAAATGTTTTTTCGATATAAAACACTCATGTCGATAAAACGATTCGAGCCCCTTTTTCCAATGCTGAATCGATGACCTATGTATAAAGTGAGAAGAATTCTTTGAATTTGAAGAAAAAAAAAAAAGAAACAACTTTGCTGACAAATTACAATTATACATTATACAATTCTAAGTACAATTATACAATTATAAATTATTATAAATTAATTATATGTAAATTTTTTATTTATTATTTATTTATTATACTTTTTAGTTTAGTTTTTTGATATATTTTCTATTTTGGTCAGAAGAATCCTCCGAATATTCTGGTCTTGGATTAGTGATCAGTTTCGATATTTTGGAATATGAATAGAGAAGAGAGGGAGAGGGTAAGCTCATTACATTAGAAAAAAAAAAAAGATATGGGAATTAAGTCCCAATAAATAAGAAATAATTGAGCGTGAGAGCCAAATGAATCGAAATATTCATGTTTGGTTCGGGAAGGGATCATGGAATTTTTGAAATAAAAAAAAAAAATGAATGTAAAGATAATCTACTTTCATTAAGTGATTTATTAGATAATCGAAAAGAGAGGATCTTGAATACTATTCGAAATTCAGAAGAACTACGCGGGGGGGCTATTGAACAGCTGGAAAAAGCCCGGGCCCGCTTACGGAAAGTGGAAATGGAGGCAGATCGGTTTCGAGTGAATGGATACTCTGAGATAGAACGAGACAAATTGAATTTGATTAATTCAACTTATAAGATTTTGGAACAATTAGAAAATTACAAAAACGAAACCATTCATTTTGAACAACAAAGAGCGATTCATCAAGTCCGACAACGGGTTTTCCAACAAGCTTTACAAGGAGCTCTAGGAACTCTGAATAGTTCTTTAAACAACGAGTTACATTTACGTACCATTAGCGCTAATATTGGCCTGTTTGGGGTGATGAAAGAAATAACTGATTAGTCCTTTTTTTTACCTTTTACTTTACTGTAGGCATTATTTTTTTCTTCCAAAAAATAATTAGGAAATACTCATGGTAACTATTAGAGCCGACGAAATTAGTAATATTATCCGTGAACGTATTGAGCAATATAATAGAGAAGTAAAGATTGTAAATACT
>NW_028322905.1:0-7500 GCF_047325235.1 Durio zibethinus | reverse complement strand
AAGTATTGATCCAATTCAAAAAAAAAAAAAAAATTATGTTTCGTAATTTCATAATCCAATTTTTCAATTTAGAATATAATCATATAATTATATAATTTAATTGGCCCTTGGATACAAATCACGAGAATGTATATTCTTCCTCAAATCTTTCGTTGAGAGGTAAAGGATTAAATCCTTTTAAGAAATAAAGTTTTTGCTCGGAATATGAATCAAACCGAAGGACCCCTTAACTATTAAGGGGATTAATAGAACGAATCACACTTTTACCACTAAACTATACCCGCTACAATGCGATTATTGTATATAAAGAGACCCTTTGTCGAACAGGGGAATTGGGCGTAATCAAGATAGGATCACAAGATAGGGGGATAAAAAATCCTGAAAATTAGAGCCTTGCCGCCTTTTGTCAGAAGACTTGATAAAATTAGGAAAAGAGTAGTTATTTCATTTAAATAACTAAATAAAAATAACTAAATAAAAACTTCTTTCCTTTGTTATAGGAGTTTGATAGATAGGGTTCGACAAAAGAACTTAGTCATAACATAAAAATGGATTGTGCAAAAATCCATAGTTTTTTTTATTATTTATTCTAGTTATTCTAGTAAAATAAATGTAAATAAAAAGAAAGAGGAAGAAAAGAAAGAATCGAAATGATATTTGGATTCTATATCATAGGAACGGAAATAGTACTTCTTCTGCTTCTGATTGTTGATTCAATCCAATAACAAGATTTTTTTTGTTACAACAAGTCAGATCGCAGAATCATAGAAAAAATTATTTATTTGAGTTGAAAATAAAAAAATGAGCCCGGCCGGGTCAGTACCCGGCCGGTCCGTGGAAATTGGAAATAAAAAAGTCCCTTTTGAGCGAAATCAAAATGAAATGGAATTACTGATAAAAGTTGTATATATTTATATTCTATATAATAAAATTAAGAATCTATAGATATATAGATTAATAATACCCTAATAAGATTAATAATACTCTAATATTAATATAAATAAATAAAAATTAATATAATTAATATATTAATATAAATAAATAAAAATATAAATAAATAAAAATCTATATAACAAAATAACAAAGGTCTATATAACAAAGGAAAGAGGGCTTTTTTCAAGCATTTCTTTTTGCGTGCTGTAACTGTAACATAGTAATTATCTTTTCTAAATTAGGAGAGATGGCTGAGTGGACTAAAGCGTCGGATTGCTAATCCGTTGTGCGAGTTATTCGTACCGAGGGTTCGAATCCCTCTCTTTCCATTTCGGTTTTTGACAGTGGAATAGATCAAATCCTAATACCATTTATAAAAATGAAGCAAGGAACTCTCCCTTTTTTATTCTTCCCGTCCAGGATTACCAGGATTACGTCCCGGATCATTAGATAGGAGTCCGAAGATGAAGAGAGAAACAAAGAATATCGTTGCGGTGTAAACAACGAATTTAAGATTACGCATTGTACAACCTCCCATAGAATTTTTTTGTAAAAAGAAGAGAATGGATTCTTCGTTTTTATTTTTCTATTTATATACGCAATTATACGCAATTTTTATTTTTCTATTTATATATATACGCAATTATACGCAATTTTTATTTTTCTATTTTTATACGAAAATAGATTCCTCGTTTTTATACTACATAGCCTATTTTGACACCAAGAAATAAAGTGATTTCTAGAATTTCTAGAAATCGAAAAGAATTTCAGAAATTCATTTATAATAAGAGTTGAGTTTTTCATTACAAAAAAAAAATTCTTTTATACCAACAATTATATATTGTGGCGGACTTTAATCCAAATAGGGTTCTTCGGCGAAAAAGGGTCAGAATGAGGAAATGGGATGATCCAGCTTTATCATGGCTATCCAAGAATTTCAATCTTTGAATTGAGGGTTCGGTTCGTTCATAGTGTTCATAGTGTAAGACTTATCTAATCTTTTCAATTGTTACAATTTTTTTTTCTTGAATAAATCATGAATTTTTCTAGGACAGTATTAAGGATCTCATCGAAAACTTACAGCAGCTTGCCAAACAAAGGCTAAGAGAAAAAAAGAGAACAGGTATTACTGGCATAAAATCTACGATTGGATTCAAAAAAGCATAGGCCTCGGGCAATTTGGCGAATAAAAAACTACTCGAAAAAAGGGCAGAATTCAAACAGATACAGATCAAATTAAAGATATTAAGATTAAGCATAACAAAATTTTGTTCTTGGAGATAATTTTGATTGAGTTATTAATATGTTTTTTGATATAAGGAAAAAAATGAAGAAAGGAAAATAAGGCAGACTAAACAATACTTCTTGAACTCACCCAATCAAAAAGCCTTCAATTCTTACAAGAGAATAGAAGAAATCATACTTTCATACAATATCTTAATTGAATTATATGTAATGATCAATAAATTCGGTTTAATTCTCTATCCATACGTGCCAAAATCCTAGCAAGAATCTAATCTATTCCATAGTTATTTGGAACTGAATTGACGAACAGGGAATACCCATATTAGTGTTTAGTAGTTTCAAATAGAAATCTAAATGGGGCGTGGCCGAGTGGTAAGGCAACGGGTTTTGGTCCCGCTATTCGAAGGTTCGAATCCTTTCGTCCCAGAGCCTACTCTTTTTATATATCAGAATAACGATATCCGAATCTAAATTGCTCTTTTTTTTTTAACAACCTTCTTTCTAAGAGTCAAATATTGGAGAAAATGTGATTCTTGCTTTTGATTTTTAATGATTTCTTAAGATTGGCACTCGAAGAACTGTGAGATTGGCGAATCTATTCTATCGAGTTATTTGATCTATCGAGTTATTTGAAGATGCAAGGCAGATTCAAAAAGATTAGTTTATTTGTGTTATTTATAATATTCGTAATATTATTATTATTAATTATATTATTAATTTCTTATTAATTAGAATAGAAAAGCTTAATATTAATAAAAGTATAAAAAAATAAAATATATTGTATTCATACAATATGGGTTAATTTGAATTCTTATTGAGGCTTTTTCTTCCTAAATTATCTATTTATTTCATATAGATTCATATAGAAGGAAATTGATTTCATATAGAAGGAAAAAGTATAGATAGATTACTATGTATCGACTGAACCAATGACTATTCATGATTCCATAATTGAATCAATGTTCCAAAACTAGAGGAATGTTATGGTAAAACTTCGTTTGAAACGATGTGGTAGAAAGCAACGTGCGACTTGAAGGACATGATCGGCTGTGGATGTCAAAACCCACCACCTTCCATTATGTAGAAATGAAGGTGCTTTTGGCTCGACATCCTTTGTTCTGTTCTATTATAATCCGTCTTTTTGTTGGGTTGTAATGTAAATAGTACAGGATGGAGCTCGAAGAGAAACATCCATTTTTTCAGGGGCAAGGATCTAGGGTTAATTAATGGAAATAAATAAGTTGGAACAACTTCGTAAGTCTATTTTTGATATAGAAATCGAAAAGCTCCGATTCAAACTATTTTCAAATCAAAAAGAAAAATTGTTGGAATTGGTAAAACTCTTTCGATCAAAAGTGTATAATGCGGGAATTAATCGTTCATATGATTCTTTGATAGAAAGAAAAAAAGAGAGAAAAAGGGGCATGTTGCTGCCATTTTTGAAATGATTAAATATCGCCGAAGTAATGTCTAAACCCAATGATTCAAGACAAAGATAAAGGATCTAGACAAGGAAATACCCTTTTCAATTGTCTCAACAACTAGATCAAAATGAAGAATCGAAATCGATTCTAAACGAGACAAACAAAAAAAGGGGTTAGAGACCACTCAATAAAAGAATGCCTAAGGATTTTTTTTTGAGCATTTTGAGAGTTATTTGACTTGAGTTATGAGAGTACGAATGCTTTTTTCTTCTTTTTTTTTGAAAAAAAAAAGACGGGTTTAAATGTCTAATTGATTTGCCGGGTTTATGGATCTTTTTGACATTCTAATTACATACATTATAATTCCATACATAGACATAACTTTTAATAGACATAACTTTTAATCATTTTTTTTTTTTTTTCTCGAGCCGTACGAGGAGAAAACTTCTTATACGTTTCTAGGGGGGGGGTATTATTTAACTACATCTATCCCAATGAGCGTTTATCGAATCGTTGCAATTGATGTTCGATCCCGAAGAGAGGGAAGAGATCTTCGAAAAGTTGGTTTTTATGATCCGATAAATAATCAAACCCATTTGAATGTTCCCGCTATTCTCTATTTCCTTGAAAAAGGAGCTCAACCCACAGGAACTGTCCATGATATTTTAAAGAAGGCCGGGGTTTTTACGGAACTTAGTCTTAATCAAACAAAATTCAATTAATGAAATACAAAAAAGAGGGGGTGGATGACTCATATCTAGCTTTGTATAAATTTTTCTTTATAATTTCCTCCCCCCTCTTTTGTTTTATTCATACTTTTTTATTTATTATTCGTATTTCTTATTGCTTTGCTACTATAGAATACCGTGTTCTATAACAGATTTTATTGAGCTAATTTTATTGATATAAAATATAGAGAAAAAAGATCAATTGAATAAATGAAGTAATTGCATTTAAAAAAATAACATAAAATAAGATAAAAAAAAAAAATAACATAAAATAAGATAAAAAAACAGAGAAAATAACAAGAAAAAATAACATATAAAAATAGAAAATATTAATAATAATTAATAATAAATAATAATAATTAATAATAAATAATTAATAATAAATATTATAATAATAAATATTATAATAATAAATATTATAATAATAAAAATAATAAATATTATAATAATAAATATTATTAATAATAAAAATAATAAATATTATAATAATAAATATTATTAATAATAAAAATAATAAATATTATAATAATAAATATTATTAATAATTAATAATAAAAAATACAATATAATAAAAAAAAAAAAAAAAATTGACTTAATTCTTTTTTTCATTGTATTTTTTTATAGTCTTTTTTATATTCTTTATTCTTTTCTCAACATTTATATTCAAAATTTACAATCATATTGACAACAGTGTATCGAACAAATATAATTCGATCGTAGATAAATAGATCTATTTATCCCCGCCCACAAGTTTGGCACTTCACTTCATTCAAATAATGGGTTCTTTCTTTGAATTTGTTGTGATACAAGAAGTTTTTTTTATTGTAATTGTATATTGTATTGAAAAAAAAAAAAAAAATGGATAACAATGGAATGAATAAGACAGGAGGCGGTCCACAAATTTTCACTTATTCTATTTCTATGTTTTTATCTTAGAATTTCGTGTATTTTTATTTTATTCAAATTTTTGCTAATTTCATGTTTTGATTGCCTCGTGCAATTCCATTTTTTTTTTATTCCGATTTTTTTCGGGTTGCTAACTCAACGGTAGAGTACTCGGCTTTTAAGTGCGACTAGCATCTTTTACACATTTGTATGAAGAAAGGGATTCGTTCATACCATCGGTACAGTTTGTAAGACCACGACTGATCCTGAAAGGAGTGGATGGAAAAAAGAGCATGTCGTATCAATGGAGAATTCTAAGAATCCATTTTTTTTCCGGATCAGTCCAAAAAAAAAAATCGTCTTTGAATTTTTGGTGCGGAACAAAAAAAATTAATTGAATTCAAAGTTGGGTCGAGTGAATAAATGGATAGAGCTCTACGGCCCCAATTATAGGGAAACAAAAAGTAACGAGCTTCTGTTCGCAATTTGAATGATTACCGATCTAATTAAACGTTAAAAATAAATTAGTGCCTAATGCGGTAAAGGTTTTTCTCATGAGTAAATTATCGATTTTTTTATGAGTCCTAATTATTAGTTATTCCCTTTATGGGTTAGACATGAATGTGTATAAGAGCAGTATATTGATAAAGAAAAGATATTTTTTTTTTTTTTCCAAAATCAAAAGAGCGATTGGGTTGAAAAAATAAAGGATTTCTAGCCATCTTCTTATCCTATAACGAACATAAATCAATTAGATGGCAAAAGATAGGATAGAGAATCCGTTGATGAATCTACCTGTCTCCGAGGTATCTATTATTTTCTTACTATAATACCTTGTTTTGACTGTATCGCACTATGTATCATTTGATAACCGAATAGATCCCCTATACTTTGGTTCAAATCGAATTTGAAATGGAGGAATTTCAAGTATATTTAGAACTAAATAGATCTCGCCGACATGATTTCCTATACCCACTTATTTTTCGGGAGTATATTTATGCACTTGCTCATGATCATGGTTTAAATAAATCGATGATTTTTTTGGAAAATCAGGGTTATGGTAATAAATTCAGTTCACTAATTGTGAAACGTTTAATTATTCGAATGGATCAACAGAATCATTTGATTATTTCTGCTAATGATTCCAACCAAAATCCATTTTTTGGGCACAACAATAATTTATATTCTCAAATGATATCGGTGGGATTTGCAGTCATTGTGGAAATTCCATTTTCCTACGATTAGTATCTTACTCACAAGGGGAAGAAGTCGCAAAATCCATAATTTCCAATCAATTCATTCAATATTTCCTTTTTTAGAGGACAAATTCTCACATTTAAATTATGTGTTAGATGTACTAATACCTTACCCCATCCATCTAGAAATCTTGGTTCAAGCCCTTCGCTACTGGATAAAAGATGCTTCTTCTTTGCATTTATTACGGTTCTCTCTCTACGAGTATTGTAATTTGAAGAGTTTTATTACTCCAAAGAAATCTATTTCTATTTTTAATCCAAGATTATTCTTGTTCCTATATAATTCTCATGTATGTGAATACGAATCCATTTTCCTTTTTCTCCGTAATCAATCTTCTTATTTACGATCAACATCTTCTGGATTCTTTCTTGAACGAATTAATTTCTATGGAAAAATAGAGTATCTTGTAGAAGTCTTTTATAATGATTTTCAGAACAACCTATGGTTGTTCAAAGACCCTTTCATACATTTTTTTAGGTATCAAGGAAAGGCAATTCTGGCATCAAAGGATACGTCTCTTCTGATGAATAAGTGGAAATATTACTTTGTCGATTTATGGAAATATTATTTTTACGTGCGGTCTCAATCAGGAAGCGTCCGTATAAATCAATTATCTAAATATTCTCTCGACTTTCTGGGCTATCTTTCAAGTGTGCGATTAAATACTTCAGTGGTACGGAGTCAAATGCTAGAAAATTCATTTATAATAGATAATGCTATGAAGAAGTTGGATACAAGAATTCCAATTATTTCTCTCATTGGATCATTGTCTAAAGCGAAATTTTGTAACACATTAGGGCATCCCATTAGTAAGCCGACGTGGTCCGATTCCTCCGATTCTGATATTATTGACCGATTTGTGCGTATATGCAGAAATCTTTCTCATTATCACAGTGGATCTTCAAAAAAAAAGAGTTTGTATCGAATAAAATATATACTTCGGCTTTCTTGTGTTTAAAACTTTGGCTCGTAAACACAAAAGTACTGTACGTGCTTTTTTGAAAAGATTAGGTTCGGAATTTTTGGAA
>NW_028322904.1:17500-45565 GCF_047325235.1 Durio zibethinus | reverse complement strand
CACCCAACTCTTCTATTTTCCGATCAAAAGTGAAGAAGAAAGGAATGAAAATAAATAAATAAAAGTTGCTAACTCAAAACCAAATCCTGAAAGATTTCGTTGCAATCAATTGCAATCAATATAGTAAATCAATATGTATTATACTAATAGTAAATAAGTAATACAATGATTTCTAACTCGATTTAGAATCACAGTACGGTATTTTCTTTAAGTATCTTGTAGGATACTGTTGTTCCAGCCACATTTCTCTTTTCGCTCTACTAGTAATTTAATTGGAGCTTGAACCCAAGTTTTGTTGAGGTTCAATCCACTTTTTTCGTTCTACCTTCCTTATTTATTTTATATAATTCTTATATAATTAGAATTCTAAAAAAACTAAATAGAATTATTTCTTATATAATTAGAATTCATTTCTTATATAATTATAATTCTAAAAACAACTAAAGTCAAGGGGGGGCGAGAGATTAGTCACAGATATTTGATTGTATATCGATCTAATCTTTTTCACCCCGTCCCGCGACAATAACTAGAATTAAAAAAAAGGGAATGTTAACGCATCCGGGAAGAAACGATTGATCTCTATCAATAAACCCGCTAAAGAACCGAACCAGAGAGTACTTAGTACCGGTGCTACGGAAAGATATGTTTTTAGATCTCGCATTTAAAATCCTCCTTCTTTATCGTATTACATACATTATGGTAATACATATATAATCACATGTATGTGTGGTTAAAGACCACTTGTATTTGTATATTTGTACCCGGAATTCCTAATTCAAAATTAAAATTTAAATGTACAATGATTCGATAGATAAGATTTTCCTTTTCTTAAAACAGCAAAATAGGTCCCTTTCTGCCTGAGAATTCCCGCCAAAAAGATTCATTTATTATTCATTATATGGTTGTTATATGATATGAGACCAAAAAGAGGAAATGGAAAGATAATTTTTGTATATCAATAGATGAAATAAGGGTGTGGAAAACAAGACAGGGATTCTCTACAATAACATCGTAGGCCAATTGAAAGGGATGTAGCGCAGCTTGGTAGCGCGTTTGTTTTGGGTACAAAATGTCACGGGTTCAAATCCTGTCATCCCTACCTATTACTTCTCCTTTGAGCAGTAAGGAGGGAGCCATTTTAGTTTTAGATTGATTAAAATTAAGCATACATAATCTATCATTTTCTCATATTATATATGATATATGATAGTATAGGTGTGCACGATGTATTGGGGTTATAAAATAAAAGAATCCTCTTTTTTACAGTCTTATTTATTATGATAAGAAAGCGCTCTTAGTTCAGTTCGGTAGAACGTGGGTCTCCAAAACCCAATGTCGTAGGTTCAAATCCTACAGAGCGTGATTCCGCTCTTGTTAAGTCGAAAATTACACCGAACTGAAAAAAAAAAAAAAAAAAAAAAAATTGAACAGCAATTCGAATTTGACCTCCTTGAATTAAATTAATTAAATTAAAATTAAAGGGGTCAGTCAAAAAAAGAGATGTTAATTAATCAAAGGTCCAACTGATCACCACGTATGTATTGTAAATATGCGGTTACGAATAATCCAGCCAAAGTAATAGGAATTAGACCTAAGACGATTCCAAATAGAAAAACTTCAATCATTTCAATTTATTTGAAAGGAGAAAAAGAAAGGTAATATCTATCCCTAAATATTAATCTCTATTGCCCATGAATATCAATAACTAATAATTGATAATTAACACGGTAAGGAACTATAGAATATATGGAATAGGACAGAAAACTTTGTTTTTATTAATTGTTCGTTCATTCAATTAATTTTCAAATAAGTCGTATCTTACTCAGACCAATAAATAGAGCTGAGGTTATAGTTAAAGCCGCTAGTAAAAAACCGAAATAACTAGTTAGAGTAGGCATGAAGGAGCTAAATGAAATATGTTCTTTTTATACATATGTTTATAAAGCACTTACCTAAGTTTCAATTTTTAAAAGAGACGGGGATAAGCAAAAATACCAATTGAAAGAATAAGTTCAATTGAAATTTTTTGATTCATCAATCATTCTAAACGGTATTCACAAAAATAGAGCGGCAGGACAAGAGTAGAAAAGAAAAAGAAATAGATTCATCATCTTTGTAGTTAGGTCAAGAAAAAACCTTTGGATCTAATACAAGAATACAAGAAAGGCCGCCTCACAAATATTGATTAGTAGAATTTTTTTTTTATTCCTTGCTCTTTTTTTTATCTATATCTAATACTATCGACTACTCTTACTTGTTACTAGACGACTAAGCAATTCCTTAAAATAAAAAAAGGAGGGCTTACAACAAAAAACAAAACCTCTTATGCAATTACGAAAAAAAGTCAATTTTTAGATTTCGCATCTAATTGACTTGCGGAAATATGATAATTTCCTTCATGAATTATTATAAACTTGTTGGATTCACGGGTTACCTGATCTTCCGTTTCTAGCCCCAAACCAATAATAGAATCCCCTATATTATATTCCAGGAATTTGAGGAATTTTCTATCGCATGATACGTGGTTATACATCGACAAGCAAGAAGAAGAAAGAAATTATCTAGCACTTCATGTCGATATACTGTTTGAAATTGCGTTGCTGTGTCAGAAGAAGGATAGCTATACTGATTCGGTATACTCTAAAAATACCTTTGGTACAATATTGACGATCTCACAAAGATTGAATTTCAGTGAATTTCCGTTTACTGATCTCATCTTTTACGGAATCGATCCCCTACAAGAATATGCGGAGCTCAGCATGTCTGGAAGCACAGGAGAACGTTCTTTTGCTGATATTATTACCAGTATTCGATACTGGATCATTCATAGTATTACTATACCTTCCCTATTCATTGCGGGTTGGTTATTCGTCAGCACAGGTTTAGCTTATGATGTGTTTGGAAGCCCTCGTCCAAACGAGTATTTTACAGAGAGCCGACAAGGAATTCCATTAATAACCGGCCGTTTTGATTCTTTGGAACAACTCGATGAATTTAGTAGATCTTTTTAGGAGGACCCAATGACCATAGATCGAACCTATCCAATTTTTACAGTGCGATGGTTGGCTGTTCACGGACTAGCTGTACCTACCGTTTCTTTTTTGGGGTCAATATCAGCAATGCAGTTCATCCAACGATAAACCTAATCCGAATTAATTATAGAGCTATGACACAATCAAACCCGAACGAACAAAATGTTGAATTGAATCGTACCAGTCTCTACTGGGGGTTATTACTCATTTTTGTACTTGCTGTTTTATTTTCCAATTATTTCTTCAATTAAGAAAAAAAGAGTAGTAGAATACTAAATAATAGTAGGAATTCTCTTATCCCATTCGGAAGGATTGCATCTCATAATTATCTATGACTGTTTATGTCTTTAGCATGACCACTTGATGAAATGTGGAGGGAAGCGGGATAAATGGCCGATACTACTGGAAGGATTCCTCTTTGGATAATAGGTACGGTAACTGGTATTCCTGTGATCGGTTTAATAGGTATTTTCTTTTATGGTTCATATTCTGGATTGGGTTCGTCCCTGTAATATGTAATAATGGGATGAACTAAGTTATAGGCATGAAAGTGTAAGAACTCAACGGGGCCCGCCTCCTCTTTCTTTGTCTGATTCGCGAGGAGGGGTCCCGTTGAATTCTTAATGATCATAATATTTTGTTCGTATAAATATAAATGACAACAAATAGATCACTTTTTCCGATGATGTTTTTGAAAAATGAACTCGATTAATTGATTCATAGCATCTGTTCTTCGATAGTATCTATCGATACTTTCAAGGTTAGAAGAAAAAAAGGAATCACTCAATTTCCTTTTCCTGGATGACACAATCACAATATATATTTAATTTTAATATTTAATTTTTTTTAATATTTAATTTTAATATTTTAATATTTAATTTTAATATTTCTTTTTTTTTTCTGTCGACCAGATATCAAGCAAACCCTTTCTAGACTAGTCTAACCTTACTCTATTTATTTTAGTATTTCATCAAAGTTTGAAATTTTTTTATAAGTTCATCGCCTTGCTTCTATTTTATATTTATAAAAAAAAGGATTCCTTCTCTTTTTTTTGGTTGTCCATTACTTATTATATTATATTATACTTATTTATACTTATACTTATTTTATACTTATTTATACTTATTTTATACTTATTATATTATCCTTATTACTTATTCGATTACTTTATTACTTATTCTATTATCTATTATAATCTATTATCTATTATAAGTAAATCTAAAAAAATAAAGGGTTCTGAAAAATCTGGAAAAATATAAACTAAGAATAGAAATCTTTGACGAATGGGATCCGGAATTGTTATTATTTCGACACAAGAAAAGGAATTTTACACATCCTTTTCTTGTGCCGAAGGCTAGGAAGACGAAGAATACTCCCTGTAATTATTTGTTCCCCTCATTTATCCTTCCTTTCTATTCTCCGCTTACTTATCTTATGTTTAGTATCTAATCAAATTGAATTTAGAAAACAAAACCCATTCTGTGACATTTCAATCTGACAATAGGGATATAATTACACCCCTCCCATTTAGATTGAAAAAAGAAAAGAAGGGGTAAAGACAAATAGTCTTCTTCACAATATACAGATTTTGAATGCGGTAAAAGTAATTCCTAGAGAAAGAATATAAACAAGCAAAAGACTTTTCATACTTTTTTCATCATACCTAACCTAATTGCCAGGAAGAATTTGTTCTTTTTTACAAATTTGATGTTGATAAATCCACGGATCTAGAAATTCATTTCGGACACTTGAACCTTTTCAAATTGTTTCTTTTTAAGAACCAAAAAGATTTGTGCAAAAACAATAGATGCCAAGAAGAACAAAAGGCCTTGGACACGTAGTGGATCTTGAAGTACTATTTCTGCATCCCCCTGACCAAATCCACCCACATTAGGATTACTTGTTAATGGTTGATCAAGTTTGATAGATTCACCCTCTGAAACAAGAAGTTCTGGTCCTGGGGGGATAATATCAACCACTTGATGTCCATCCAATGCATCCGTTATGGTTATTTCGTACCCCCCTTTTTCTTTTCGTATGATTTTGCTTACTATACCTGTTGCCGTAGCATTATAAATTGTATTGTTACTTTTGTTCCCGTCGGGATAAATCTGACCCCTTCCCCTATTTCCGCCTACGTATATGGGATATTTTAAGAAATGAACATCCTTATTACTAGCAGGGTCTGGGGAAAGAATAGGAAAGGTGATTTCACTATATTTTTGACCAGGAACAGGACCTATCACAAGAATATTTTTCTGAGTGGGGCGGTAGTTCTGAAAAGACAGATTGCCTATCTTTTCTTTCATCTCGGGCGAAATACGATCAGGTGGGGCTAACTCAAACCCCTCCGGTAAAATAAGAACAGCACCCACATTCAAAGCCCCTTTCTTACCATTAGCAAGAACTTGTTTCAGTTGCATATCATAAGGAATTCTAACAACCGCTTCAAATACAGTATCAGGAAGTACCGCTTGTGGAACCTCAATATCCACGGGTTTATTAGCTAAATGGCAATTGGCACATACAATACGCCCAGTTGCTTCTCGTGGATTTTCATACCCCTGCTGCGCAAAAATGGGATATGCATTTGAAATGGATGCCCCGGTTATTATATAGATCATGAGCGATACGGAAATGGATCGAGTAATCTCCTCCTTTATCCAAGAAAAAGTATTTCTAGTTTGCATGGTACAATCATTGATCCCGAAAATTTCTACAATAAAATTAGGTAGGTCACTAGTATAGTTCCCTATCCACGATTCTGCTATTTACTTTTACTGAAAAAAAAAAAAATTTACTGAAATAGAGGAGGAATTGTATTCCCCTGATGGGTAGAAAGAGTAAAGTAAGTACGACTTTGCATTCTTTGCTTATATACAAAGTAAGAAAGATTCTAATTGAATCCGTGAATCATTTTTCAGTCAGTCAGTGAATGATAAATAACTACAAGTGACGGCGATACATGATTTAAATAACGAAAGATCGAATATTTAAAAATTGTATCTAGAATGACTGGAAGGGTACAAGCAAGAACAGATATAATTTGATCATTATGAGCAAATCCAAAATCTTTGTAGATATAGCCAATCATTAGTTCCCAACCGTGGTGCGAATGGAATCCGACACAGAACTCAGTTAATAAAAGAATAGAAAAAGCTTTTATTGTGTCGCTTAAATTATATAGGAATTCTTGAACCCAAGAGTTAAGAATAACAAGTTCTTCATTACCCAAAATAGAATAACCACTTAGAATAACGAAACAGATTAGATTTGTCGAGAAGTGCAAAATCGTATGGATACGATCCTCATTGTGCATCTTGATCAATTGGATCGTTTCTTTGTGGATTCCTATACGAAGTTTTTGTAGATGTGTTTCCGGGTATTCTTTTATCATTTCGTCCAACAGGAGGAGTTCCTCTACTTCTATGAATTGTTCTAGAATACTTTTTTCTTGAATATCATTCAAAAAAGTTTCGGATTGCCTAGTATTCCACCAATTAGTAATCCAAGATTTCAGACTTTTATTAAATGAGAGAGAGATCCACCAGGGCAAAAATACTATAGATGCAAAATATAGAAGGGGAGTGAATGCTTTCTTTTTTGCCATTTTTTCATCTGTGAATTGTTAATGAACCCACCTCATTCGTTGACTTTATGTGATCTAATCTTTCTATCAAGCATGACTTTCATTATATTATAAATTATAAGATAAATTATAAGGTAGGGGCCCATGAATCTATTCTCTGTTTTTTTTTTTTTTGATTCAGTGCTTAGTCCTTGAATCTAAAAAGAGTACAGAAATAGAAAATAAGAATCCACTTTGAATTCGAATGTTCGAATGAAATATATATATATATTATTGTTTCCAGATATCTCAATTGATCAAATTCGAAGCAATTGCCCTCTTTCGATAACTGCCCGAAAGAACCGCTTCAAATAATAAAGATTATTCTATTCAGATTTTGAGACGAAGGAGCTCCCTGTCTATATCAAGATATCAATCAAATATGTCGAAAAATTTTCGCGGGTTATCTAGACTGTATATAGTCTAGAGTCCGGGAATAATTGAAAAAAAAAAAATTATGAAAAATATTATGATGATCAAAAATGAGTGACAAAAAAAGACAGAAAAGTTATCATTACATTTATCATTATGTTATAAGAAAGAAATCTACTTGTTTAGTTCTTAAGGAGCACAAAAGAAAGGATAAAAGGGGAGGGGCTGATTGACAAAAGGAAAGTAGAGAAAATTTACAAGATATAATCTATCTGTATCTAACGTATCAACTCCAAATATTGAAAATAAAAAGTTAAATATTTCGAAATACTTTGATATATGAGATGAATCCATTATTTCGATTTCTTGCTTGTTTTGTTACTGAATTAAGTTGAGTGGTTTTACATTTACAGACGCATAAAAAACAATTTTTGTGGACAAAAAAAAAAAAACAGTTTTGTTTTATGTTATGACTCTTCCGTATACGTCTTCTTTGGTTCGAGTGGGCATTCTTAAGAAACTTCAGTTTAGTTCTGCTATAGAAAAAAGAGGCTTCTTGTCTTGAGTTTTTTCCTCCTGCCGAGAAAGCATTTATTCTGCAATTCATTTCAAAAGACTTCAATCGGTACACGCAAAAAATAGGCCAATTCAGCAGCTTTTTGCTCAATTTCTCGTGGAGTCAAATTCTCATCAGTACGAGTCAAGGGAACGGCCCCCTGGCCTCTGATTTCCATATAAAGGACACGCCGAGCATAAATACCCTCTTTAACTTCTATTCTGATGGACTGAATATCTTTCATAAGGAATCGTAGAAAGATGCGACGATTTTTTCCAGGAAAACCCCAACGAAAAATACATACTATTCCCTCTTTTCTATCGAATCGATCATAACCACTACCTACATTCCAAAAAATCGTGCACCACAAATAGGAACTAATAAAGAGACCCGCGATCCCATAGAAAGACATCACGATTCCTTGTGGAAAAAAAACTATTTGCTGAGACGGAAATAAAGATATCAAATTCCTACCAAGATAACTAGAAGTTCCAACTAATAAAAACCCTAATGAACCAAAAAAAAGAATAAAGGCCCAGCAGAAATTGCTTGTTTTTCGAGACCCCACTATAAATTCTATCCATATAGATTCTGATCGCCAACTCATACATACTAGATCCAGTTGCATTTTATTGGAATTGAGAAAATAAGCAAAAAAATTTGACTTTACTTTTTTTGTTTCCGAAGTAACTCTCATCAACTAGTGCTATTTTGATATGAACTTTTAGAAGTAATTCATCAAATTGCTTAGATCTAAAATCATCCCCTTTATATGATCCCCTATACAGATCTACTAGATATATAGACTTTAATTTCATACATTCGTCCGGTACCGATCCACTTGCTATAATTCATTTACCCCTATATCATGTTTACGTATGCATAAGAGGAGCTTTTTCATTTATGTTCGGGGAAGCCGGATGGATGTTATACAATATTCTACTAAATAGATATCCGTGGCATCTAAGTCGTGAAAAAAAAAATAGATAAGATTTGGTCTTGGCCTTGGCCCCATCGAATCTAAAAAATCTTAGTTTTTTGAACATACAAAGATAAAGAAGCCATTGCAATTGCCGGAAATACTAGGCCTACTAAAGGCACAAAAATAGAGGGAATTGTCATAAAATGGGTACCTCAATTTAATATTCGTACCTGTTATTGTTATATTGTTAGTTATAAAGTTAGTTATAAATATATCTTATAATAATTATATTATAATTCGTATATTATACTAAGTATATCTAAATATTATACTAAGTATATCGAAATACTAAGTATATCTAAATATTATACTAAGTATATCTAAATACTAAGTATATCTAAATATTATACTAAGTATATCTAAATACTAAGTATATCTAAATACTAAGTATATCTAAGCGAGTATATATATCTAATATATATATCTTATCTAATAAGTGCAAGGAATGTAGAATTAAATAAAGGGACTTGCCCATCTTTCTAAATGAAATAAAATAGGTGTATGATAAGATAATCCACTTTCTTTATTATCTTACTTTATTCCTACTTTTCTTATTATTATTATTCTATTGTTCTTGTCTTCTAATTTTAATTTCTAATTTGAATTTAATAAAGAAAGAGTTTATTACAAATTGAGAAAGAGTTTATTACAAATTGTCGAAAGATTCGATTCGTTAGAATCCGATCCAAGAACAGGGATTTTTAGTAAAAATAGAATTCTCGGGAGATATAGAAAGATGCAAAACTCTATATTTATATTTTTTCTATATTTGAATTATATAAACATACGCAATAGAGCAAGATAAAATTCGTTTTTCGACAATTCCATTTTATGTCACAAAGTCAAAGCCCATTATGCGGGCTTTGACTTTGATTCTGATAAACTAACTAACTGCCTTTTCACTACAAAGAAAATAATTTAACTTAAGACTCTACTTGATTGAATTTTGATTCAAAGGAAAAAAACCGTGGAACTGAAATAACTCACTCAGAACACCCTTTAAAGGATTACGTGGTACGATTGGATCGAATAAACCCTTATGGAATAAATATTCAGCCTCCTGTGAACCTTCAGGTACTGTTATATTCAATGTTTGCTCAATTACTCTTTTACCCGCAAATGCAATATAGGCATTGGGTTCAGCAATAATGATATCCCCCAACATACCAAAACTCGCGGTCACTCCACCAGTAGTAGGAGATGTAAGAATTGATACATAAAATAACTTTTTATTTGATTGATAATCATATAAAGCAGAAGATATTTTAGCCATTTGCATCAAGCTCAAACTTCCTTCTTGCATGCGTGCTCCTCCGGAAGCACACACTAGAATAAGAGGCAAAAAATTATTGGTAGCATATTCGATCAAACGGGTGATTTTCTCGCCTACTGCGGATCCCATACTACCCCCCATAAACTGAAAATCCATAACCCCGATTGCTATAGGAATACCGTTTAGTTGACCCGTACCTGTTTGAATAGCCTCAGTTAATCCTGTCTCTCTTTGATAAGAATCAAGACGATCTTTATAGGGCTCTTCGTCATACTCAAACGGATCAGAATCAATACCATCTTCGTCATACTCAAACGGATAAGAATCAATACCATCTTCGTCATACTGAAATGGATCAGAATCAATACCATCTTTATCTTTGTCAAACTGAAATGGATCATAATCAATACCATCTTTATCTTTATCTTTGTCAAACTGAACTTTATCTTTGTCAAACTGAACTTTATCTTTGTCAAACTGAACTTTATCTTTGTCATACTGAACTTTATCTTCGTCATACTGAAATGGATCAGAATCAAGACCATCTTTATCTTTGTTAAACTGAAATGGATCATAATTAATACCATCTTTATCTTTGTTAAACTGAACTTTATCTTTGTCATACTGAACTTTATCTTTGTCAAACTGAACTTTATCTTTGTCATACTGAACTTTATCTTCGTCATACTGAACTTTATCTTCGTCATACTGAAATGGATCAGAATCAATACCATCCATATAAGGCTCTTCTTGGTCAGACTGAAATGGATCATAATCAATACCATCTTCGTCAGAACCATCTTCGTCAGCTTCGTCAGAACCATCTTCGTCAGCTTCGTCAGAACCATCTTCGTCAGCTTCGTCAGAACCATCTTCGTCAGCTTCGTCAGAACCATCTTCGTCAGCTTCGTCAGAACCATCTTCGTCAGCTTCGTCAGAACCATCTTCGTCAGACTGAAATGGATCATAATCAATACCATCTTCGTCAGACTGAAATGGATCATAATCAATACCATCTTCGTCATACTGAAATTCAATGGGATCCAGAGAGATCATGTCTTCATCCATAGGATCCCAAGTACCTGGATCAATCGAAAGTTCGATTCTATCTGAACTACTCATTTTCAAATGATATCCACAGTATTCACAAATATTCATTTTTGGCTTAAGAAATTTCTTATAATTTAATCCATAACAATCTTCATTTTCGCATAGAACCCACAAATGCTTGAAATCTTTAGGCCTTTCTAAATCATTACCATTTGCGCAACTTTCTTTTAGAGTTAAATCATTACCATTTGCGCAACTTTCTTTTAGAGTTAAATCATTACCATTTGCGCAACTTTCTTTTAGAGTTAAATCATTACCATTTGCGCAACTTTCTTTTAGAGTTAAATCATTACCATTTGCGCAACTTTCTTTTAGAGTTAAATCATTACCATTTGCGCAACTTTCTTTTAGAGTTAAATCATTACCATTTGCGCAACTTTCTTTTAGAGTTAAACCATTGTCTTCACTACTATTTCCACCTTCAACACAAATGTAACCACAAATGCAATTATAAATATAACTATCATTGTAATTGTCACTACCACTTAAAATGGAACTATCAATACAGGTTTGAGAACGAAGATAAGAGTTAATACAACTCTTAATGTGATTATTCCAACTATAGTTAGTATCATACAAGTTAAAATCATAGTGGGGATCGTCATTGTCAATCTCAAAAATTTGATTTTCACTATTAAAATATAGAGAATAATTATCCTGATTACTATCATTATCCTGATTACTATCCCTAATTAAAACCCTAATTCGGGTGTCATCAGAAATGAAATTCCGAATGTCTTTGACGCCAACTAAATGATCAACCTTACTGTAATAACTAGAGCTGTCACTACAACCATGAATGTTTTTATCCATATCATTTCTAACCGGGTCTTCGTTTACACTAGTATTTTCAATAGGACCAAGGCTATCCATTGATTTACTTAGCCCACATCTGTATTCTAATTCCCCCTTAGACAAGATAAAATTGAACCATAATTTTTCCATAGAGTTTTCTTGCCTCTATTTAGATGTAAAGTATAATAGATGAATAGTCATTTGATGAAAAAAAAAAAATCATTTATTTCCTATCGGAATACGCATAATGGATACAATCATTAAACTAATAATGACGTGAATATTGAAGTAAAGGATTCTCGTTTGTGAGAACCTGGAGTATCAGTTCATTATATATGATATATGATACTTTACTTTTTTCTTTTCAATTATAAATATAAATTTTCAATTAGAAATAGCGATTTCCCTATGTTGTGTAAAATTCGCACTGAAAAAATTGAAAAAAGAAATTTTTCTCCTATCAAGAACCTTTTTCGTAAAATATCGTCTACTAATACAATAAAATCTCGTCTACTAATACAATAAGTTTCTATTCCAACACGGAACGAATAGGATAGAAAAGAATACACCAATCTTTAGGATCGGCTCAATCCTTTTAGTAAAAGATTGGGCCGAGTTTAATTGCAATTCAACAAACCAACAGTAATTACTGGATTACAAAGTATCCATTGCTTCGAATTCAAATTTTATTTATCTAAAGTATCCATTGCTTCGAATTCAAATTTGATCTCCTTCCATACTTCACAAGCAGCAGCTAGTTCCATACTCCATTTGCCAGCCTCGCGGATAATTTCATTACCCTGGCGGGCAAGGTCACGTCCCTCATTACGAGCTTTTACACATGCTTCTAAAGCTACTCGATTAGCTACGGCACCCGGTGCATTTCCCCAAGGGTGTCCTAAAGTTCCTCCACCGAATTGTAGTACGGAATCATCTCCAAAGATCTCGGTCAAAGCAGGCATATGCCAAACGTGAATACCCCCCGAAGCTACGGGCAGAACACCTGGTATAGAAACCCAATCTTGAGTGAAATAAATACCACGGCTTCGATCTTTTTCAATAAAATCATCACGTAGTAAATCAACAAAGCCCAAAGTTATGTCCCTTTCTCCTTCAAGTTTACCTACTACTGTACCAGCGTGAATATGATCTCCACCAGACAGACGTAAAGCTTTAGCTAGTACACGAAAGTGCATACCATGATTCTTCTGTCTATCAATAACTGCGTGCATTGCGCGATGGATGTGAAGAAGTAGACCATTATCTCGGCAATAATGAGCCAAGCTAGTATTTGCAGTGAACCCACCTGTTAAGTAGTCATGCATTACGATGGGAGCTCCCAATTCTCTGGCAAATATGGCCCTTTTAATCATTTCTTCACATGTACCCGCAGTAGCATTCAAGTAATGCCCTTTGATTTCACCTGTTTCAGCCTGTGCTTTAAAAATTGCTTCGGCACAAAATAAGAAACGGTCTCTCCAACGCATAAATGGTTGGGAGTTCACATTCTCATCATCTTTGGTAAAATCAAGTCCACCACGTAGACATTCATAAACTGCTCTACCGTAGTTCTTAGCGGATAACCCCAATTTAGGTTTAATAGTACATCCTAATAGGGGGCGACCGTACTTGTTCAATTTATCTCTTTCAACCTGGATGCCATGAGGCGGGCCTTGGAAAGTTTTAGTATAAGAAGGAGGGATTCGCAGATCCTCTAGACGTAGAGCGCGCAGGGCTTTGAACCCAAATACATTACCCACAATGGAAGTAAACATGTTAGTAACAGAACCTTCTTCAAAAAGGTCTAAGGGGTAAGCTACATAACATATATATTGATTTTCTTCTCCAGCAACGGGCTCAATGTGGTAGCATCGCCCTTTGTAACGATCAAGGCTGGTAAGCCCATCGGTCCACACGGTTGTCCATGTACCAGTAGAAGATTCAGCAGCTACTGCTGCCCCTGCTTCCTCGGGCGGAACTCCGGGTTGAGGAGTTACTCGGAAGGCTGCCAAGATATCAGTATCTTTGACTTCATATTCAGGAGTATAATAAGTCAATTTATACTCTTTAACACCAGCTTTGAATCCAACACTTGCTTTAGTCTCTGTTTGTGGTGACATAAGCCCCTCCCTACAACTCATGAATTGAAAATTTTCGCAACAACAAGGTCTGCTCGGCATAAATTAGGAGTTAATGAAACCTTTTCGAAGAAATCTTTCAAAAAATTATCAACTAATCCGAAAGGTTCCTTATTAGACCATGGTATTTGATTCGCCAAATACATCATTATTCTATATTCTTTCATATTCTATATTCTTTCATATGTATGGCGCAACCCAATCCGTGTTTTTCAAGTTTAGAATTCCTTACTTTTTTTTTGAATCGAAATGAAAATGAAATAAATGAAATAGAAATATTATAAATATATAATTATAATTAGAATTATAAATATAAAATATATATATAAAATATATAAATTAAATATAAAATATATAAATTCAATAATAAGTCAATAGTCAATAATAAGATAATACTATAATAATATAAATTCAATAATAAGTCAATAGTCAATAATAATCAATAATAAGATAATAAGATAATAAGAAATAATATAAAATAAGAAATAATATAAATTCAATAATAAGAAATAAGAAAGAATAAGAAATTCACTCTTGACAGTAATATATGTTGTATATGTAAATCCTAGATGTGAAAATATGCGTAATTCGTTTATGAAATGAAAAAAAAGGAATATAGATGGAAAAAGGGGGGATAGGTTGGACGTAAAAAAAAATCGATATGCTAAAATAAAATACGAAATGAAATAAGGGCTAATGAGATAGAAATAAGGAATCGTAAATAGAGTTCGGGTTCGAATTCCATAGATAATATGGATGGTATTGCCTATAATGATAGACAAATGAAAGACAATGATAGACAAATGAAAGACTCTCTCAAAATTGTTATTTATTTATCCACTTGATATTTTGCAAATAGGTTGGTTGAACTTAAAAATTCCTTCATTGAATAAGGAAACAATCCAATTGAATTGCATTCAATTGGATGGTACCAACGAAATCGAGTGCTAATCCCCATTTCTTATTGAATTAACCGATCAACTTGCTGTCGAAGATTTTTTTTATTAGAAAATTTTCGAAAAAAAAAATTGACATATTTCACTTTATTTTATTATGAGAATAAATCCTACTACTTCTGTTCCTGGAGTTTCCACGCTTGAAAAAGAAAATCTGGGACGTATTTCTCAAATCATCGGTCCAGTACTGGATGTAGCCTTTCCCCCGGGCAAGATGCCTAATATTTACAACGCTTTGGTAGTTAAGGGTCGAGATACCATCGGTCAACAAATTAATGTAACTTGTGAGGTACAGCAATTATTAGGAAACAATCGAGTTAGAGCTGTAGCTATGAGCGCTACAGATGGTCTAATGAGAGGAATGGAAGTGATTAACACGGGAGCTCCTCTAAGTGTTCCAGTCGGCGGAGCGACCCTAGGACGAATTTTTAACGTGCTTGGGGAGCCCGTTGATAATTTAGGTCCTGTAGATACTCGCACAACATCCCCTATTCATAAACCTGCGCCCGCTTTCATACAATTAGATACAAAATTATCTATTTTTGAAACAGGAATTAAAGTAGTCGATCTTTTAGCTCCTTATCGTCGTGGAGGAAAAATCGGACTATTTGGGGGAGCTGGGGTAGGTAAAACAGTACTCATTATGGAATTGATCAACAACATTGCCAAAGCTCATGGGGGTGTATCCGTATTTGGCGGAGTAGGTGAACGTACTCGTGAAGGAAATGATCTTTACATGGAAATGAAAGAATCTGGAGTAATTAATGAACAAAATCTTGCGGAATCAAAAGTGGCTTTAGTCTACGGTCAGATGAATGAACCGCCAGGAGCTCGTATGAGAGTTGGGTTGACTGCCCTAACTATGGCGGAATATTTCCGAGATGTTAATAAACAAAACGTACTTCTATTTATAGACAATATCTTCCGTTTTGTCCAAGCGGGATCCGAAGTATCTGCCTTATTGGGTAGAATGCCTTCCGCTGTGGGTTATCAACCCACCCTTAGTACCGAAATGGGTTCTTTACAAGAAAGAATTACTTCTACCAAGGAGGGATCCATAACTTCTATTCAAGCAGTTTATGTACCCGCGGATGATTTGACCGACCCTGCCCCTGCCACAACATTTGCGCATTTAGATGCTACTACCGTACTATCAAGAGGATTAGCTGCCAAAGGTATCTATCCAGCGGTAGATCCTTTAGACTCAACGTCAACTATGCTCCAACCTCGAATCGTTGGAAAGGAACATTATGAAACTGCGCAAAGGGTTAAGCAAACCTTACAACGTTACAAAGAACTTCAGGACATTATAGCTATCCTGGGGTTGGACGAAGTGTCCGAAGAGGATCGCTTAACCGTAGCAAGAGCGCGAAAAATTGAGCGTTTCTTATCACAACCCTTTTTCGTAGCGGAAGTATTTACTGGTTCCCCGGGGAAATATGTTGGCCTAGCAGAAACAATTAGAGGATTTCAATTGATCCTTTCCGGAGAATTAGACGGTCTTCCTGAACAGGCCTTTTATTTGGTAGGTAACATCGATGAAGCTACTGCGAAGGCTACGAACTTAGAAATGGAGAGCAAATTGAATAAATGACCTTAAATCTTTGCGTACTCACCCATAATCGAATTGTTTGGGATTCAGAAGTGAAAGAAATCATTTTATCTACTAATAGCGGACAAATTGGCGTATTACCAAATCACGCGCCTATTGCCACAGTTGTAGATATAGGTATTTTGAGAATACGCCTTAACGACCAATGGTTAACGATGGCTCTGATGGGTGGTTTTGCTAGAATAGTCAATAATGAAATCACTATTTTTGGAAAGGATGCGGAAAAGGGTAGTGACATTGATCCACAAGAAGCTCAGCAAGCTCTTGAAATAGCGGAAGCTAACTTGAGGAAAGCTGAAGGCAAGAGGCAAACAATTGAGGCAAATCTAGCTCTCAGATGGGCTAGGACACGAGTAAAGGCTATCAACGCGATTTCGTAACTAGTTGGTTAATCGAAAGAATTTCCGTATAAACAGAACTTTCGTTTCTACATCCCATTTTTATTCTGCTGATTAAATAGAATCAAATACAATCAAAAGTGAAATAGTGAAATTTGATCTAACGAAAAATTTGAAAATTGAAAACGGAAATAGAATAGGATGAAAAAGATAGAAAATCAATAAAAGAAGGTGGGTAGAAAAACTTATTAGACACCGGGATCAATGGTATCTAATAAGTTCTACCTACTATTGGATTTGAACCAATGACTCCCGCCGTATGAAAGCAATACTCTAACCACTGAGTTAAGTAGGTCATTTATTATCATAAGGAATCATAAAGAGAAAGAAAAGGGACCTATCACATCGATGGATTATAAATCCGATATTACTTCTAAGCAATACCAATCAAACCGACCAAAAAGGTATGATTATGATGTTGGATCATGTAATATTCATCTTGACAAGAAATTATCTAAATAATATGATAAAATATGTATCACAAACACAAGGGCTATAGCTCAGTTAGGTAGAGCACCTCGTTTACACGCGCGCCAATGTTTTTCAGGGGAGTCTATCATGCAATCAAAAAAAATTGATCCTTTTGAGAAATCGATGTCTTACTCCATTACTTTGAAGGAACAAAACAAGAGAACAATAGCCTGACAAATGGTTTGGTTCGATTCGGGTGCCGTTTAGGCAGGAGCAGGATCCGAATCGAACCTATCATTGATTTGAGATATTGATAGGGCGAATACCCAGTCTATTCAATGCTAGGCATAATGAGTATAAGGACCTCAAAAATTCTCTTTTCGTCCTATGAATCTTAAGGTGTATGAAGTTTCATCTTTGATTTTTTAATCAGGATGATAGAGACTTCATTTAACTTAGGTTGATCTAGGCCAGAAGCAGACCTACGTCAAGATAAACTTTCCCTTCTTTGAAACACTTTGGTAGTGCTCCTGTATCAGTAATGAATCAGAGCACATGGAACCATCTTCCTTTTTTTTCTAAGAGAAAAAATATATATATGGTAGACTAACTGATATTTCTATCAGTTAATGAAAGAGCCCAATGCAAAAAAATGCATGTTGGGTCTTTGAAATAGGTCGAATCATTTTGATAATAATCAGTTCGATCTGTTTTACCGAGAAGGTCTACGGTTCGAGTCCGTATAGCCCTATATTTTATATTTTTATTTTATATTTTATTAATTTTTATATTTTATTAATTTTTATATTTTATTAATTTTTATATTTTATTAATTTAAAATATTTATTAAATTAATAAAAAAATATTTATTAAATTAATAAAAATGAAATGAAAATAATATTCTTAAAACTAAAGCAAACTAAAACAATAAAGAATATCCAAATACAAATAAAAAAAGTTGTATAGTTTTTTTCCTAATTATTGTATTCTTTGTTGATTGGAACTGGTCGCTTCCAGTTGCTTGGTTAAAATCATTCCCATAAGCTCGCTCACAGGGAGATCGCTCAGAAACTGAAAACAAAAGCGCATTTCAACAGAATCTCATAAATATATATAATATATATTAAATATATATATATAGATAATATATATATAGATAATATCTATAAAAAGATATAATATCTATAAAATATAGATAGAAAATAAAAAATGTATTCTATATATAACTATATATAAATTTATTCTATATTCTATATATAACTATATAATATACTATATAATATATATATAAATTTATTCTATATTCTATATATATTCTATATATATAATAGATAATAAGATAATAGAAAAGAGAAAAGGTTTTTTTTTTTTTTTTTTATTTCTAATACATATTAGATATTAGTTATATATTAGAATTCCTTTTATTTAGAAAAATACGAAATGAAGTGAAAACAAAAAAGTTTTACTTGTTTTGGATTTGTATAGTATTCTACTATACTATATAGTAATAGTATAAATATCTATGTAATAGTATAAATGTAATAGTATAAATATCTATTTATACTATTACTATACAAATTAGTACTATATCGAATACAAATTAGTACTATATCGAAATTAAATCGAAATAAGTGAAATGTAAATAGGATTAATTCCAATCAATAAATCTTAAAACGCAACAGCAAACAAACGAAACTAGACGATTCGATCAAACTGAATTGTTGGTTTGACTAAACAAACAGTTGTGGATGACTTGACAATGAATTCCAGGTCGAATCGACTAATCCGGTCTATTTTTCACATTCATAGGAGTTCGTCTATGTTTCTGCTTTACGAATATGATATTTTCTGGGCATTTCTAATAATATCAAGTGCTATTCCTATTTTGGCATTTCTAATTTCTGGAGTTTTAGCCCCGATTAGAAAGGGTCCAGAAAAACTTTCTAGTTATGAATCGGGTATAGAACCAATGGGCGATGCTTGGTTACAATTTCGAATCCGTTATTATATGTTTGCTCTAGTTTTTGTTGTTTTTGATGTTGAAACGGTTTTTCTTTATCCATGGGCAATGAGTTTCGATGTATTGGGGGTACCCGTATTCATAGAAGCTTTAATTTTCGTGCTTATCCTAATTGTTGGTTCAGTTTATGCATGGCGAAAAGGAGCATTGGAATGGTCTTAGTTCCTGAATATTCAGATAATAAAAAGAAAGAAAAAAGTAAAAATAATAATAACATTGAGTATGAATTCCATTGAATTTCCCTTACTTGATCGAACAACCCAAAACTCAGTTATTTCAACTACATTAAATGATCTTTCAAATTGGTCAAGACTCTCCAGTTTATGGCCGCTTCTTTATGGTACCAGTTGTTGCTTCATTGAATTTGCTTCATTAATAGGCTCACGATTCGACTTTGATCGTTATGGGCTGGTCCCAAGATCGAGTCCTAGACAAGCGGACCTAATTTTAACAGCTGGAACAGTAACAATGAAAATGGCTCCCTCTTTAGTGAGATTATATGAACAAATGCCCGAACCTAAATATGTTATTGCTATGGGCGCGTGTACAATTACAGGAGGGATGTTCAGTACTGATTCTTATAGTACTGTTCGGGGAGTCGATAAGCTAATTCCTGTGGATGTCTATTTGCCGGGCTGTCCCCCTAAACCCGAGGCAGTTATAGATGCTATAACAAAACTTCGTAAGAAAATATCTCGCGAAATCTATGAAGATCGAATTAGATCTCAACAGGGGGATCGGTGTTTTACTACCAATCACAAGTTTTGTCTTGTACGCAGTACTCATACTGGAAATTATAATCAAGGATTACTCTATCAACCACCATCTACTTCAGAGATTCCTCCTGAAACATTTTTCAACTACAAAAGTTCAATATCTTCCCACGAATTAGTGAATTAGGTAGGATTCAGAAACAGAATAACAAACAACGAATTAATCTTCATAAATTCGATTTCATCGTAAATGTGAAATACTTATCTTATACAAATTACAAATAAAAAAGAAAAGTGCGGGAGAGATAAAAAAGATGCAGGGCCGTTTGTCTGTTTGGCTAGTCAAACACGGGCTAGTTCATAGATCTTTGGGCTTCGATTACCAAGGAATAGAGACTTTACAAATAAAGCCCGAGGATTGGCATTCCATTGCTGTTATTTTATATGTATATGGTTACAATTATCTACGTTCCCAATGTGCTTATGATGTAGCACCAGGCGGACTGTTAGCCAGTGTGTATCATCTTACGAGAATAGAGTATGGTGTAGATCAACCGGAAGAAGTATGTATAAAAGTATTTGCTCCAAGGAGTAACCCTAGAATTCCGTCTGTTTTCTGGGTTTGGAAAAGTGCGGATTTTCAAGAACGAGAATCTTATGACATGTTGGGAATCTCTTATGAGAATCATCCACGACTGAAACGTATCTTAATGCCCGAAAGTTGGATAGGGTGGCCTTTACGTAAGGATTACATTGCCCCCAATTTTTATGAAATACAAGACGCTCATTGAATGATAAGAAACTAATTACAACTTCAAATATTCAAGGAATATTTGTACATTCTCTTCTAGCTCAAACGGAGGAATTGAGGTTTCATTCGTATTCTTATGGATAGGCTAATAAATAAAAAGAAATAAAAGACAATACATCATTGAAATTCTCGATTTTTGAAGATACCTTTTTATTTTATTTCGGACGAGCCGAGACAATAGGATGAACAACAAGGGTTCTATACCGTGAACTTTGTATCGCGCACATCACTTAGATGAACTCTAGAGAGTCACATAGAAAGGAATGAAGAAATGGAATATGAAAGAGAATACAAATAAATAAATGAAAGGGAATCGGATTCTATTTGTACTGTAGCTGAGATGAGTCTTGGTTATTTCTATCCTTGAACTCCTCTAGACCAGACTTTTGGTTGGGCCTTTCAACCAACTATTTTAATCTTTTTTTTTAATTAAATATGTATGAAGTATTAACATTCTTTTTGAATGTGAGGAGCCACAGCGTGAACAAATAAAAAAGAAGAGGAAAGATAATGAAATTTTTTTCTTTTACTACATTATTTATTTTTTTTACTACATTATAATTATAATAGACTCTTTGCTCATCTAAAAAATAGAAACAAAAAAAAAAAAAAAAATAAATAAAGAGAGGGTTTACTTCCAGATAGCTAGCTAGATAAGTATGTATTATGTCGATCTATATCAATTAATTTGTAGAGTAGATACTCATACAAATTAATCATACGCCGAGAACCAGATTTGAACTGGTGACACGAGGATTTTCAGTCCTCTGCTCTACCAACTGAGCTATCCCGACCATTACCGACGCATTATCCTCATAATACTAGATGACTTGGGTCTATGTCACTTAAAAATGAAAACAAAAAAAAAAACGAAAAAGTATTAAATTAAAAGGGGAATTTCTTGGATCTTTAAAAGGAAGACTTTGTAAATTTCAGTATGAGTAATGATATGGATTATGAATCATTCAAATAGGTATTCCTTGCTCAAGGGTGTTGATTTGTACGTATATCATATATATATCACAATATATCATATCACAAGACTTGTGATAAGAGAACAAAATTCTGCTAGGATACGCTTGTAAAATGGAAAAGAATAGGATGAATGAGAAACATAAGGAACTTTGAACCACTAACAAAAAGGGTAGGATAAAATAAATAGATAGCAAACGGGCTTTTTGGGGTTGGGGATAGAGGGACTTGAACCCTCACGATTTTTAAAGTCGACGGATTTTCCTCTTACTATAAATTTCATTGTTGTCGGTATTGATATTGACATGTAGAACGGGACTCTATCTTTATTCTCGTCCGATTAATCAGTTTTTCAAAAGATTTATCAGACTATGGAGTGAATGATTTGATTAATGAATATTCTATTCGATTCTTTCTTCAACTTGGAATCGATTCACAACAATTCTTTTTATTTTTCATATAAATTGATTTTGCATATAAATAAAAAAAATACGGGTTCGAGTCGTCTTTTTTGGTTTTTCATTAGTATACCTATTTATTTTATATTTTATATAGGTATATCTTGCATCCTTTCTGGAGTTTCGATATAAGGATTCCTTTACCAACAGTCAACCCCATTTGTTAGAATAGCTTCCATTGAGTCTCTGCACCTATCCCTTTTTTATTATTCTCGCTTGTTGAACCTTTGTTTATTTTCGTAAAATAATAGGATTTGGCTCAGGATTGCCCATTTTTCATTCCGGGGTTTCTCTGAATTTGAAAGTTATCACTTAGTAGGTTTCCATACCAAGGCTCAATCCAATCCAATTAAGTCCGTAGCGTCTACCAATTTCGCCATATCCCCTTTGTGTCTTGAGATTAGGATCTCATTAGGATGCACTTCCTTCCCCCTTTCTCCTTCCCTTCCTTTCCCCTTTCTTTCATTTATTTATTTTCTTTCTTTTTATGCGAAAACCGTTGAATTTAGTATTGAATTTAGTAGATATAGATACTGATTCTTATATCGAAGGGTCTTTACCTATTTTATTTCTTGTTTGTTTATCTTCTTTCGTCTCTATCGGAGACCCGTATTTATTTGGTCCAATCAGAAAATATTTTATCATTTCTGTATTCGCAATTCAATATAGATGGATATTCCATAACATATATATGCCCCCCTTACTCTCAGTTTTCTCAGGCAATTTACTCGAACGGTCGATTTTTTTTTTTTTTTTCGTCTTAGCTTCCGCCTTTATGAATGAAAACAAAAGAAAGGAGTCTCTCATCTCTCATTATGATCTGGATTTCATTTCTATGGGTTGCATCTTTTCTTTTTTCTTTAATTTTATTTTTATTCTTATTCTTTTATTAGACTATCCTATATAACCATAATAAGATAACTAAAAAAATAAAAATAAAAATGAAAATTGAATTTATTCATTATTAAAATTTATTCATTTTAAAATTTATTCATTATTAATTATTTATTTTCTAGTATAATAGCATAATAGCTAGAACTAATTATTCCATTCATTTCTATTTCGACTTCGAAGATAATTCGAATTAGTTAGTCTAAAAAACAAAGTTTCATTCTAATTATTTAGACTTATAACGTATCATTTATATAATGATAATATATATATAAATTATATATAAATATAAATTATATATAAATGCATAAAAATATTTTCACTATAATTATCTAATTATTAGACTCTATTTATAATTCTAAACTAAATATAAATAAATTAAATATATATTAAATCTATATTAAATATAAATAAATATTAAATATAAATAAATTAAATCTATATTAAATCTATCTATCTATATTAAAATTAAATCTATCTATTAAATTAAATCTATATCTATATCTATATAAAAAAAAAAAATTATATATAATTTAAATGTAAAATATACTAAAAATATACTAAAAAATACTAAAAATATAAAATAAAAAATATAGTAATATTATACTTAGTATACTAATATTATACTAATATATATATAATACTAAATTATATATATAATACTAAATAGAATATAATACTAAATAGAATAGAATACTAAATAGAATAGACTAATAGAATAAAGATAACATATAATAAAATAAATATAAAATAAAAATATATAATATAGAGATAAATAATAAATAATTATAAAAATTATAAATATATTTATAATTTATTTTTATAATTTTTATAATTATAATAAAATTAGAATTAAATTATAATAATATTATTATAATTTAATATTATTAAATATAATGTTATTAAATATTAATATGATTAAATTAAAATATGATTAAATTAAAATATCATTTTTAATATGATTAAAATATAATCAAATAGAATGATTAAAATATAATCAAATAGAATTATATTATTCTATTCTTAATTATTATATTCTATCAATATTAGATTGAATATTAGATTGAATCTACCATTATTATATATTATTATATATTATTATATATCATTATATTAAATATGATTATATTAAATATGGCATAAATTATGTATGGCATAAATATGGCATTTAAAATTTAAAATTCTAGTTTTTCTAAATTCTAGTCTATAATTCATATTAATAATTCATAGTAATTATGAATAACTAATAGATAGTTAATAGATAAGATCGTAATAGTTTGCTGAATTCCTATGGATACAAAATTTCTATTATTTGAGCCCGCTTAGCTCAGAGGTTAGAGCATCGCATTTGTAATGCGATGGTCATCGGTTCGATTCCGATAGCCGGCTTTCTCTATTTGTTTGCTTTTTTACTTTTTTACATGATTGATAATGTTTTTTTGAAATCAAAGAACATTGAAAAAGCTTTTTCCCCTTTTCTTTCCAAAGGTCAACGATCCGTTTATTATGTCGTAGAAACTTTCAATTAGGAATAAAATTGGAGGAGTTAGATCTTTGCAGAATAAATCAAGAAAAAAAAAAAGGAAACTTTTTTTGGTTTAATTTTTAGATTTTAATTTTTATATTTTATATTTAATATATATTTTATATTTAATATATTTATATATTATATATATTTTATTTTAATTTCTATTTTTTGTATACATTATATACAATATACATTATATACAATACAAAAAAGTATGGATATTGATCCAATTCATCTCATTAATATTTGTAGTACAATCCTTCAGTCGATTTCGCTTCATTTAGTTCAGTTTTAATTTAGGTTTATGAAATTTCAATAAAATTCAAATTAATAAGGAGTCTTTATGTCGCGTTACCGAGGGCCTCGTTTCAAAAAAATACGCCGTCTGGGGGCTTTACCGGGACTAACTAGTAAAAGTCCTAGAGCCGGAAGCGATCTTAGAAACCGATCGCGCTCCGGTAAAAAATCTCAATATCGTATTCGTTTAGAAGAAAAACAAAAATTGCGTTTTCATTATGGCCTTACAGAACGACAATTACTTAAATACGTTCGTATTGCCAGAAAAGCAAAAGGGTCAACAGGTCAGGTTTTACTACAATTACTTGAAATGCGTTTGGATAACATCCTTTTTCGATTAGGTATGGCTTCAACTATTCCTCAAGCCCGCCAATTAGTTAACCATAGACATATTTTAGTTAATGGTCGTACAGTAGATATACCAAGTTATCGCTGCAAACCCCGAGATATTATTTCAGCGAGGGATGAACAAAAATCTAGAACTCTGATTCAAAATTATCTTGATTCATCCACCCATGAGGAATTACCAAAGCATTTGACCCTTCACACATTACAATATAAAGGATTAGTCAATCAAATAATAGATAGGAAATGGGTCGGTTTGAAAATAAATGAATTGCTTGTCGTAGAATATTATTCTCGTCAGACTTAAACCTAACTAAAATAACAAAACAAGGGTTCTGCTCTCCCTTTTCACCTGAGTTAAGGTTAAGTAAAGGAAGACAGGGTAAGGGATTTGATTCGGAAATTTTATTTTTCTCCTATTCATGTATGATAGATCCGTAGGTAGATTTTCATCCCCTGTACGCTATTTTACGTATTCCGTATTAAAAAGAAATTGGGAATAGAGAATCTATATCAAAGAAGGGTCTAACTCTTTAGTATCTGTTCTTATTTGATTTGATACATTGTAGTCAGTTACATTGGCGAATTAGGTGAAGGTGCGGAAAGAGAGGGATTCGAACCCTCGGTAAACAAAAGTCTACATAGCAGTTCCAATGCTACGCCTTGAACCACTCGGCCATCTCTCCTACATAATTATTATGGCCGATAACCCGAGCGAATAGCGAGTTATTCATATTAGATTGTTCGAGAGGTACGAACAATATCAATTCTAACTAGAAAACTAGCTATAAAAATAGAAAACTTTTCATCACTTTTTTCAGCACTTTTTCTTTAGCCTCCCGACTCGAAGAAATTTTTTTGTGAGGGGGCTGTTAAAAATAAATAATATAATACGATAAACATATACCATATATATCTATTCATGTTTGCGAAAAAGGCACTCCCATCTTTTTTCTGATATTTCTACCGGACTGGATTAAATCAATGAATTGAAACGAATCAAATCAATCGATTGGTTTTTTTTTTTTAGACTATGCTTAATGGATATTTTTAGTTCATAATTCTCTTTAGACTCTAATTCCCCATTTCTATAAGAATTCTAAAATTCTTTTCCAGTTTTAGATCTCTCAACAACAACCTCTTACTCTGTAAATCTATTACAAATTCATAAATCCTCTAAGGGATTTTTATATTTGATTATATGTTGTATACCTGCTATGCACAAAACACAAAAAAGGGCAGTTATTTTATTTTCATCATAGAACGATTATTCGATTATTTTTCCTCTTTTTATCATAATTTAATCAAAACTTCTCTAATTTTGCTAATCTATCCTAATCCGTAGGATAAATTTTTTGATTCTTCAACTTCGATGAAATCGTAATAATTCTTTTTTCTTTTTATATTTTATTCTTATACTAATAAATTCTTATACTAATAAATTTGGATGAAATAAAATAGGATTCAAATATTTCTTTTTTTTTTTTTTTCTTGATTCCTGCCAAAAAAATTGAAGTAAAGTAGAGGGCTATATCTTTTTTTTTTTTTTTTTTATGGAATGGGTCTGCTTTTATGTTATTTCGTACTGTACGCTTCCTTTGTTTGTGAGATCCTTTTTTTTTTCTCACGAAGGGGTAATGAAAAGAGTTATAGAATGGATTGCTACCTATGCCTAGATCGCGGATAAATGGAAATTTTATTGATAAGACCTTTTCAATCGTAGCCAATATCTTATTACGAATAATTCCGACAACTTCAGGAGAAAAAGAGGCATTTACTTATTACAGAGATGGTGCGATTTGATTATTATTATATAATTATAATTATTTTATATATTTTAATTATTTTATATATATTTTTTTTTTTATTTTTATTTTACCGCTCTTAGTCTTAGGAAAAAGACACATGATTCGGAATAGAAAAAAAAAAAAAAAGACTATTGAAAAAAAAAAAGAAATCTACGCTTGTTGAAGGTGAAGTTTATAAATAAAGCAATTCCTTCTGTCGTGTATCCCCGATTAATGCAACCTCAGATGCTTCAATTGTTGATTCGAGTATTGAGCGAAAGGTTACACCTATGGGTCTGTATTGTGGGTCAACCCTACTACACTAGTACCAATAGGCGGCATAGAGGAAGAAGCACTACATCTAGGAATCAACAACACGAAAACTTTGTTATTGTTATAAAGGATTCCCTTTCCTTATCGGGATCGGAACTAAGAGAAATGGTTGGGACAACAAACATCCATCTTGTTCGTACTTTGGATACCCATATAACCATCGAAGATTGTTGAAGTGACTAATTCCTGGAAATTAAGGAGCGTTGAGAACAAAGAAATTGTTGGAGTTTACTTTATTTATCTAGTACGAACACGCTTGATGGTAAGAAAAGATCTTTTGCAAGAGGGTTGGCTAGAGATTTCTTGTAAAAACATTAGCCCCGCTCAGTTCATAATGACAATATTTCGACCTTTTTTTTAATTCCATGGATTATTCTCATTATGCACATAAAGGAGGAGCCGTATGAGGTGAAAATCTCACGTACGGTTTTGGAACGGAGAATTCGTTGAATCGAATGACGACCGTAACGGATGTCGGCTCAATCCGAAGGAAATTATGCGGAAGCCTTACAGAATTATTATGAAGCTATGCGACTAGAAATTGATCCCTATGATCGAAGTTATATACTCTATAACATAGGCCTTATCCACACAAGTAACGGAGAACATACAAAAGCTTTAGAATATTATTTTCGAGCACTAGAACG
>NW_028322904.1:0-5000 GCF_047325235.1 Durio zibethinus | reverse complement strand
CTCTTTCTCTATAAAGGAATAGAATATTAATTTATTCCTAGTAACAAGAAGATTGAATCGGAAATATCGACAGATTCTTGTGGAGTCCAAATAAATATGAAAAAAAAAAAGAAATCTACTGTTCCAATTTCATCTCTATCGAATTTTAATATCAGAATAGTGGATATAGTCACGATTCAATGGGTTAGATCCACTTACTTTTTCTTTTGTTGATTTCTAATCTTTACAATTCTTTACAATGGATTTGATTGGAATAATATAATGCAAAATAAAAATAAAAATATATATATATATTTGTCAATTCAAGAGACGACTTATCATTATTCATTATAATAAACAAATGTTCAACTTTCTTTTAGAATTACTCTACTCTAACTCATTAGAATAATAACTTATTAGATAATAACTTATTAGAGTTAAATTATACAGTTTCTAATTAAATTATTATACATATACAGTTGGTTTTTTATTACCAATAAAAACAACACCCCTATTCTTCGTTTAAATATGAATACTACTATTTCACTGGAGTTTTATGAAAAAAAAAGCCAAAAGCCCCTTATCGGATTTGAACCGATGACTTACGCCTTACCATGGCGTTACTCTACCACTGAGTTAAAAGGGCCGTTCGATTCAATTACTGAATGAATCGATAAGATCTATTTATATATATATATATAAGTATAAGTTATATATATATAAGTATATGCAGTAGACTCATAGTGGCTAGTAGCTCATTCAGGAATGAGAATTCTAATTTACTTAACGTGTAGAGGGTAAAATGGGTTTATTGATATTGGATTTGATAAATATCAATGCAATGAATTGTTTCAAGGCCGATCATAATTGGCTTATCAGAACAGAACGAAATTCATTTATTTGATTTGATTAATAGATGTACCTTAGCAATTCGACATGGATCCAATATATTTTATCGAAACATGTGATGAAGAGATTTGCTTTGTCCACCGAACCCAATTTTTAGAAAAAAAAAAAAAACACACATAATTTTCGATAACTTCTTGCTCCCTCTTCCCAAAATTCCAGATTTACTTTTTGTTAATTTCCTGGCTTAGTGTGAGATAGAAATACGCCTGTCTCGTCTTAATCTTAATAATGAGTGAATCAATGAATGAAAGTGGAAGAAATGAAGAATGAAAGTGGAAGAAATGAAGTTTAACTCCCCTTTTTATGTTTATGTCAGACCAATCACTTCCCGAAAGGATCTTATACTTTGTATTATTAATATAATCTAGTTTCTTTTTATAATATCGATTTATATAATATAATAATATAATAGATTGAATTTATCTAATTTATTTCTATATCTAATTTATTTCTATATAGAATAGAGTGGCGATTCAAATGAATGATTTATGAGTATAAATCATGAATCAAAAATGGAAAATCATAAAAGATGGAAAAAGCTTTCGGATCTAGTCATATCATTCCATTATATTGACAATTTCAAAAAACTGTTCATACTATGAGCATAGTATGATGTCGGTCAGGCAAATATGCCCCCCATCGTCTAGCGGTTCAGGACATCTCTCTTTCAAGGAGGCAGCGGGGATTCGACTTCCCCTGGGGGTAGGGTACTACGAAAGGAAGTTGATCATGGATTATCAATAAACCTATAATTGATTCTTCCTGGGTCGATGCCCGAGCGGTTAATGGGACGGACTGTAAATTCGTTGGCAATATGTCTACGCTGGTTCAAATCCAGCTCGGCCCAATAATTCGCTGATCCGCCATAACATAAAATGCCCATTTTTTTTGTATTTTGTTTTCCAGAAAAGCCAAACAAAAAAATTAGGGAAGAATAAAAAAAGTCCAATTTTCTGATATATCCATCCCTACCGCTATTTGTTTTTTATTTTGTTCTATTTATTTGTTCCCATAAATTCTGACCTTGATAATGATCTAGATTCATATCAGGATCATTAAGTATAAAGTTTAATGAAAAGAAAGAGTAAAGTAAAGAAAAAAGACTCTTTTTTTTTTTTCATTTTAAAATTGATTATCGATCGATTTGGCAATAACGAAAGGATTACTAGTAACTAGTAATCCGCGTTGCTCTCACTAAAGCGCATACCCGTATGGATATCAATATATCACTCGCGCCTTTGTTTGTTACAACACGGCGATTCGAATCTAAAATTTAAATAGAAAATGGCTTGAATGAAATCATAAGAATATCTATGCTGTACACTTTTCTTTATTGCCCTGGGATTGTAGTTCAATTGGTCAGAGCACCGCCCTGTCAAGGCGGAAGCTGCGGGTTCGAGCCCCGTCAGTCCCGACGGATACAATAAAAAAAAAATACATCAATTGATCCCTCCATTTTCTGTGAAAGGGAATACAAATGAAAGAATTTCATTCCCAAGGATAGCCTTTTTTATTTATTTTTTCCTTTCCATTTTTTGTTGGGGTTTATTTGTAAACTATTTGTAAACGGTGAAAGTGGAAAAGCAGTCAGATGATACATCATCAGATGATTGTACAAGGAAGGCGGTAGATTATCGAAAAGAAAGAGTGGAAAAGAATATATAGAAATAAAGGAAAGGAATTCTTTTGATTGGGCCAGGAATCCAATTTTGTATTCGGTGTGGATAAAAGAGCTTCCTATGTTATACTATTCAATTCTCGACGGTGAATCGATTTGATAGCTTAGATATTGTTATTCATGATATTGATCCCGATTCGATGTCATTGAAATGTAAGTCATCGCATTGAATTTACAAGCGACAAATTTATCATCTCTATGGGATTAAATCCCGAGTTATTGCGAAGTAAAAAAAACAATGAAATTATGGAAGTAAATATTCTCGCATTTATTGCTACAGCGCTGTTCATTCTAGTTCCTACCGCCTTTTTACTTATAATATACGTAAAAAACTGTCAGTCAAAGTGATTAATTTGAATGAAACTTGACTTTTTATCAAGGATTTAAGAAAAAAAGGATTCCAATTTCACGTCTTAAATAAATTAAATAAAATGAATGGACTAGAATCAGCAGTATCCTATCAAACTCGATAGTATGGTAGAAAAAAAATATGAATCTTTCTACCATACTATCCATATCTATTATTGTAATGTATAAAGATACAAGCTTAATATAGATGAATCTACAATATGTATCTTCATACATGTCGATATCAATTAAATATATGTAATGAAATATATGTAATGTACATAGTATCTCAATTTTATTTCTTCGCTTGATCTATTTTATTTGTGTTGATTTCAATCAATCTGAAATAATTGAAAGGCAAGTCTTACGATTTTCTAATTCTTTCATTTCATGGAACCGATTTTTAATTTAACTTCTTTTCTTTGATCCATGATATGAAATGAGTCAATAAAGCATGGCATAAATAAAATTCCTAAAATAATAAATAAAACAGGGGGTAAGTGTGCAATATGTGACTACACTAAGGCAAGATCTTATTAAATAAAAGAACTACTTTTTTTCTCTTTGAACAGTAACAGTAAAGAGGGAAGGAAATAAAAACAAACAAATACAGAAAAAAAAAAGGGGGGGGGGGTTCCTTGTCCCTCATTGTCCATATATAACTCTGGTAAGAGCTGGTTCATCAAAATAGAAAATTTAGGAAGAATTCTTTTTTTTTTTTAATAAATTGCCTATCATCCGTATCCTTTTACTTTCGAAATACGAACATGGGAATTATTGAAATGTTTGTTTGATTTTGATTGAAAGGGTATTATTCATAGAATACATTACTCCACTAGAATCCAAGAATTTCGAAATGAAGACTAATAAAATAGTTAAAAAGGCTTTGCAAAACGATCTAGAAAACAATTGATACGGTTTGATTCCTCAACCCAATTAGAAGTACCCCTAGAGTCCACTTCTTCCCCATACTACGAGTGAAAGGGAAAATGTAAAGACTACCATTAAAGCAGCCCAAGCAAGACTTACTATATCCATGTGTATTATGTCCCCTAATTTCTATGAATATGAAACAAATAGGAAGGAATTTTTCCATTATTGTTCACTAATAATAGTGGAATTACCGGTGCAGAGTCAAAAGGAAAAGGGAATTCTGACACACCACCGTTGATGAAACACTTCAATAAATCCGCTTATAACAAGTTCTTATATGATTTCTAGTAAAATCGAGAACCATTAAGCACAAGCAAAATACGCAGTAACACTTTTGGAAGTATCAAAAGAATGTTACTCACATGTAGCAATAATAAGACTTCTTCTTTCTTTTGGTGTCCCTTATTAAGTAAAAGCCAATTATCCATCCAATCTAATATTGATTGGATGCCTGAACACTCAGAGACTTTCATCAGTCTGTATACAAAGTATCTTCCAACCCTTCTACAACCATTCATTAGTTAATTAAACACTCCCGTTATCCAATCTAATTCAAGACTCCGATAGTAGCCCCTCTATTAGTAGGGGAGGGGCTACCATATCAAGATTTACTCATTCCCTTCCACTACTCTAGTTTTTCCTTGAATCCTAGACGTAAGGATTTACAACACTTTAGAAAACAAAACCTCCGGAAGTTTATAATCAAGTTTATAATCAAGAAAGTATCAAGAGTCCTTTTCTTACACTTGTTTTTGCCGGAGAAAATTGGTCGAGTTATATCAGCAAAACAGAATATAGGATTTCGCGTTTTTTGTTGATCAGGCGACACCCGGATTTGAACTGGGGAATAAGGGATTTGCAGTCCCCCGCCTTACCGCTCGGCCATGTCGCCAAAAGGCTACAAACAAAAAAATGAGAGTATCCCCTTTTTATTTTTAGATTGGATCCATACCTTCAATTGGTTATAGTATCTCAAGACACACAATATCTAAAAACAAAAACTTTCCCTTTCTTTTTTCTTTTCTATTGAAAAAGAAAATGTGGATTCTCAGTTACAAAAGTAAAAATGCAGGACAAAAAAATTGGAAACCATTAACTATTAACTATTGACGGCAAATTTATGGACGATTCTTCTTCACTTGTCTTTCTCTAA
>NW_028322903.1:32500-37500 GCF_047325235.1 Durio zibethinus | reverse complement strand
AGAAGAGAATGGATTCTTCGTTTTTATTTTTCTATTTATATACGCAATTATACGCAATTTTTATTTTTCTATTTATATATATACGCAATTATACGCAATTTTTATTTTTCTATTTTTATACGAAAATAGATTCCTCGTTTTTATACTACATAGCCTATTTTGACACCAAGAAATAAAGTGATTTCTAGAATTTCTAGAAATCGAAAAGAATTTTCAGAAATTCATTTATAATAAGAGTTGAGTTTTTCATTACAAAAAAAAATTCTTTTATACCAACAATTATATATTGTGGCGGACTTTAATCCAAATAGGGTTCTTCGGCGAAAAAGGGTCAGAATGAGGAAATGGGATGATCCAGCTTTATCATGGCTATCCAAGAATTTCAATCTTTGAATTGAGGGTTCGGTTCGTTCATAGTGTTCATAGTGTAAGACTTATCTAATCTTTTCAATTGTTACAATTTTTTTTTCTTGAATAAATCATGAATTTTTCTAGGACAGTATTAAGGATCTCATCGAAAACTTACAGCAGCTTGCCAAACAAAGGCTAAGAGAAAAAAGAGAACAGGTATTACTGGCATAAAATCTACGATTGGATTCAAAAAAGCATAGGCCTCGGGCAATTTGGCGAATAAAAAACTACTCGAAAAAAGGGCAGAATTCAAACAGATACAGATCAAATTAAAGATATTAAGATTAAGCATAACAAAATTTTGTTCTTGGAGATAATTTTGATTGAGTTATTAATATGTTTTTTGATATAAGGAAAAAAATGAAGAAAGGAAAATAAGGCAGACTAAACAATACTTCTTTGAACTCACCCAATCAAAAAGCCTTCAATTCTTACAAGAGAATAGAAGAAATCATACTTTCATACAATATCTTAATTGAATTATATGTAATGATCAATAAATTCGGTTTAATTCTCTATCCATACGTGCCAAAATCCTAGCAAGAATCTAATCTATTCCATAGTTATTTGGAACTGGAATTGACGAACAGGGAATACCCATATTAGTGTTTAGTAGTTTCAAATAGAAATCTAAATGGGGCGTGGCCGAGTGGTAAGGCAACGGGTTTTGGTCCCGCTATTCGAAGGTTCGAATCCTTTCGTCCCAGAGCCTACTCTTTTTATATATCAGAATAACGATATCCGAATCTAAATTGCTCTTTTTTTTTTAACAACCTTCTTTCTAAGAGTCAAATATTGGAGAAAATGTGATTCTTGCTTTTGATTTTTAATGATTTCTTAAGATTGGCACTCGAAGAACTGTGAGATTGGCGAATCTATTCTATCGAGTTATTTGATCTATCGAGTTATTTGAAGATGCAAGGCAGATTCAAAAAGATTAGTTTATTTGTGTTATTTATAATATTCGTAATATTATTATTATTAATTATATTATTAATTTCTTATTAATTAGAATAGAAAAGCTTAATATTAATAAAAGTATAAAAAAATAAAAATATATTGTATTCATACAATATGGGTTAATTTGAATTCTTATTGAGGCTTTTTCTTCCTAAATTATCTATTTATTTCATATAGATTCATATAGAAGGAAATTGATTTCATATAGAAGGAAAAAGTATAGATAGATTACTATGTATCGACTGAACCAATGACTATTCATGATTCCATAATTGAATCAATGTTCCAAACTAGAGGAATGTTATGGTAAAACTTCGTTTGAAACGATGTGGTAGAAAGCAACGTGCGACTTGAAGGACATGATCGGCTGTGGATGTCAAAACCCACCACCTTCCATTATGTAGAAATGAAGGTGCTTTTGGCTCGACATCCTTTGTTCTGTTCTATTATAATCCGTCTTTTTGTTGGGTTGTAATGTAAATAGTACAGGATGGAGCTCGAAGAGAAACATCCATTTTTCAGGGGCAAGGATCTAGGGTTAATTAATGGAAATAAATAAGTTGGAACAACTTCGTAAGTCTATTTTTGATATAGAAATCGAAAAGCTCCGATTCAAACTATTTTCAAATCAAAAAGAAAAATTGTTGGAATTGGTAAAACTCTTTCGATCAAAAGTGTATAATGCGGGAATTAATCGTTCATATGATTCTTTGATAGAAAGAAAAAAAGAGAGAAAAAGGGGCATGTTGCTGCCATTTTTGAAATGATTAAATATCGCCGAAGTAATGTCTAAACCCAATGATTCAAGACAAAGATAAAGGATCCTAGAACAAGGAAATACCCTTTTCAATTGTCTCAACAACTAGATCAAAATGAAGAATCGAAATCGATTCTAAACGAGACAAACAAAAAAAGGGGTTAGAGACCACTCAATAAAAGAATGCCTAAGGATTTTTTTTTGAGCATTTTGAGAGTTATTTGACTTGAGTTATGAGAGTACGAATGCTTTTTTCTTCTTTTTTTTTGAAAAAAAAAAGACGGGTTTAAATGTCTAATTGATTTGCCGGGTTTATGGATCTTTTTGACATTCTAATTACATACATTATAATTCCATACATAGACATAACTTTTAATAGACATAACTTTTAATCATTTTTTTTTTTTTTTCTCGAGCCGTACGAGGAGAAAACTTCTTATACGTTTCTAGGGGGGGGGTATTATTTAACTACATCTATCCCAATGAGCCGTTTATCGAATCGTTGCAATTGATGTTCGATCCCGAAGAGAGGGAAGAGATCTTCGAAAAGTTGGTTTTTATGATCCGATAAATAATCAAACCCATTTGAATGTTCCCGCTATTCTCTATTTCCTTGAAAAAGGAGCTCAACCCACAGGAACTGTCCATGATATTTTAAAGAAGGCCGGGGTTTTTACGGAACTTAGTCTTAATCAAACAAAATTCAATTAATGAAATACAAAAAAGAGGGGGTGGATGACTCATATCTAGCTTTGTATAAATTTTTCTTTATAATTTCCTCCCCCCTCTTTTGTTTTATTCATACTTTTTTATTTATTATTCGTATTTCTTATTGCTTTGCTACTATAGAATACCGTGTTCTATAACAGATTTTATTGAGCTAATTTTATTGATATAAAATATAGAGAAAAAAGATCAATTGAATAAATGAAGTAATTGCATTTAAAAAAATAACATAAAATAAGATAAAAAAAAAAAAATAACATAAAATAAGATAAAAAAACAGAGAAAATAACAAGAAAAAATAACATATAAAAATAGAAAATATTAATAATAATTAATAATAAATAATAATAATTAATAATAAATAATTAATAATAAATATTATAATAATAAATATTATAATAATAAATATTATAATAATAAAAATAATAAATATTATAATAATAAATATTATTAATAATAAAAATAATAAATATTATAATAATAAATATTATTAATAATAAAAATAATAAATATTATAATAATAAATATTATTAATAATTAATAATAAAAAATACAATATAATAAAAAAAAAAAAAAAAATTGACTTAATTCTTTTTTTCATTGTATTTTTTTATAGTCTTTTTTATATTCTTTATTCTTTTCTCAACATTTATATTCAAAATTTACAATCATATTGACAACAGTGTATCGAACAAATATAATTCGATCGTAGATAAATAGATCTATTTATCCCCGCCCACAAGTTTGGCACTTCACTTCATTCAAATAATGGGTTCTTTCTTTGAATTTGTTGTGATACAAGAAGTTTTTTTTATTGTAATTGTATATTGTATTGAAAAAAAAAAAAAAAAATGGATAACAATGGAATGAATAAGACAGGAGGCGGTCCACAAATTTTCACTTATTCTATTTCTATGTTTTTATCTTAGAATTTCGTGTATTTTTATTTTATTCAAATTTTTGCTAATTTCATGTTTTGATTGCCTCGTGCAATTCCATTTTTTTTTTATTCCGATTTTTTTCGGGTTGCTAACTCAACGGTAGAGTACTCGGCTTTTAAGTGCGACTAGCATCTTTTACACATTTGTATGAAGAAAGGGATTCGTTCATACCATCGGTACAGTTTGTAAGACCACGACTGATCCTGAAAGGAGTGGATGGAAAAAAGAGCATGTCGTATCAATGGAGAATTCTAAGAATCCATTTTTTTTCCGGATCAGTCCAAAAAAAAAAATCGTCTTTGAATTTTTGGTGCGGAACAAAAAAAATTAATTGAATTCAAAGTTGGGTCGAGTGAATAAATGGATAGAGCTCTACGGCCCCAATTATAGGGAAACAAAAAGTAACGAGCTTCTGTTCGCAATTTGAATGATTACCCGATCTAATTAAACGTTAAAAATAAATTAGTGCCTAATGCGGTAAAGGTTTTTCTCATGAGTAAATTATCGATTTTTTTATGAGTCCTAATTATTAGTTATTCCCTTTATGGGTTAGACATGAATGTGTATAAGAAGCAGTATATTGATAAAGAAAAGATATTTTTTTTTTTTTTTTCCAAAATCAAAAGAGCGATTGGGTTGAAAAAATAAAGGATTTCTAGCCATCTTCTTATCCTATAACGAACATAAATCAATTAGATGGCAAAAGATAGGATAGAGAATCCGTTGATGAATCTACCTGTCTCCGAGGTATCTATTATTTTCTTACTATAATACCTTGTTTTGACTGTATCGCACTATGTATCATTTGATAACCGAATAGATCCCCTATACTTTGGTTCAAATCGAATTTGAAATGGAGGAATTTCAAGTATATTTAGAACTAAATAGATCTCGCCGACATGATTTCCTATACCCACTTATTTTTCGGGAGTATATTTATGCACTTGCTCATGATCATGGTTTAAATAAATCGATGATTTTTTTGGAAAATCAGGGTTATGGTAATAAATTCAGTTCACTAATTGTGAAACGTTTAATTATTCGAATGGATCAACAGAATCATTTGATTATTTCTGCTAATGATTCCAACCAAAATCCATTTTTTGGGCACAACAATAATTTATATTCTCAAATGATATCGGTGGGATTTGCAGTCATTGTGGAAATTCCATTTTCCTTACGATTAGTATCTTACTCACAAGGGG
>NW_028322903.1:0-2500 GCF_047325235.1 Durio zibethinus | reverse complement strand
CGTTATCCAATAAAAACCTAAGATTCCTAATAATAAACCAAAATCGCCTATCCGATTAGTTACAAACGCTTTTTGACAAGCGTTTGCCGCAACAGGTCGTGTGAACCAAAACCCTATTAATAGATAAGAACACATTCCAACCAATTCCCAAAAAATATAAATTTGTATCAAATTAGAACTAGTAACTAATCCCAACATTGAAGTATTGAATAAACTCATATAAGCAAAAAATCTCAAATATCCTTGATCATGAGACATATAATTGTCACTATAAATAAGAACAAAAATTCCAACAGTAGTGATTAATATTGACATAATAGAGGTAAGTGAATCAATAAAGTAGCCAAACTCGAAAGAAAAATCATTATTGATGGTCCAAGACCATCCATATTGATAGATAGAACTTCTATTTATTTGCTGAATAGACAGATCGACCGAAAAAATCATAACTATACTTAACAATAAAATATTGGGAAAAGCCCACATACGACGAAGATTTTTTGTTGCCGTCGGAAAAAGTAGGAGTCCCATTCCTATTAAAATAGGAATTGGAAGTGGCACAAAAGGTATGATCCATGAATATTGATATGTATGCTCCATAAAAACTTTTTTCTTATTCTTTCTTAATTAATCGTTTCTGATTCACCGGCTCTTATCTCTTTTGATGGAAAGGGAGCAATAATACAATCAAGATATTACAAAGTTAACTGGAATTTTCTATTATTAATCTTTTAATCTTTCTCAAATATTTCAAAAATATTCAAATTTCGAAGTTAGAAGTAATCAAATGATATCACCGAGTTACTAATGGAAAAAAAAAATATTCTTTTTTTTTTTCAAAATTATGTATCCTTTAACAGATTAATTACGAGTCTCATTCGAATTTGATTGAAAATGAAAATTGGGCATACTCTCTCTTCGAGCTTGACCAATTACCAATTAATAGAAAAAAATTCAAGTTTGTTTTTTATTAGGTAAATAAAATGGTTTTTTTACATTTTTTTGTTTTGATGTATTTTTCGTGTATAAATGGAGATGTATAAATTATAAATGTAGGACGACAAAAAAAATAGGCAGAGATAGAGAAGGAAAGACTCTTTTTTACGTTTTTTTGATTTCATCAATTCAATTTATATATCATAATAGATCCTAATCTATCCTATAGATTTGAATGGAGATATAAAAAAGAAAGGTACCAATAAATTAAATACAAATTCTTCTTTTTTTCTGGATAGTGTATGGAATATAAATAAAAAAAGGTTATATCATATTTTTTTTTTTTTTTTTTTCTAGAATAGAAGCATTTTATGTTATTTTCCCATCTCTATTTAGTTCTTATGAAATTTATATAGTAGTATATAGATAATTATAATCTAGAAAATCTATTAATCTAGAAAATCTATAGGAATAGATAAATAATGACATAAAGACACCGATCATTTTGTTTTAAAAATAGATGTCTTTGACATCCAACTATAGCACTAAATAACCTTTTTTTTGAATGGCAGTTCCAAAAAAACGTACTTCTACATCAAAAAAGCGTATTCGAAAAAATGTTTGGAAAAAGAAAGGATATTGGGCGGCGTTGAAAGCTTTTTCATTATCGAGATCTATTTTTACGGGTAATTCAAAAAGTTTTTTTGTACGACAAATAATTTTTTTTTAATCTGAATTGGTTTAACTCGAATAAGATACAAAGGTTTTCTTTTTTGAATATCTTTTTTTTTTTCATTTCCGGGATGGGGATTCTCATTTTCCCCATCGCCCCATTTGGTATCTTAGTGTTATAATAATTTGTTATTTTTATAATATTCAATTTCAATTTATAATAATAAATAATTAAATAATTAAATAATAAAAATTTGTATATTTATACTATAGCTATATCGGAGCACATATATATAAGAGCTTTAACTGGGTTGTTGAAACTAATCCATTAAGTTTCAATTTTGTAACTTTATGAATCATTATTTCTCTGAATTACTATATATCCTTCCCTTGCTTTCAACCCAATTGAGAAAACTCCCTTTATAATTTAGTGGATATACAAATAATGTATCAATTTAAAATGATCTAAAAAAATTCTATGTTTGTATAAGAAGATGAATCAAGACATATTTTTAGAATTCGAAATTCGAAATACTTTTTTGAAGTATGGTACAATTATGACAGGAATCGAAACGCTTTTTATATAACGTAACGTGTACAACCCAATATCTAGTTGGTTTGATAAATCCTTAAAACGCAAAATCCTAACGATTAATACAAAGCTATGCAAATTACATAAATCTTTTGAAATCATTGGATGTGGTGCTGAAATTGTGATCTCTAAAAATAATATTTTTTCATTCATTTATTCATTCAATTGATAAGCATTTTTTTTTTTATAGATTCATAAAAATCATATAAAAGAATGAGAGATGAATCATTAAAAAATTAAAATGATAAAGAACATTTTTTTGTTGAATTCTATCTATGAATTGAAGTTACAACTAGTTAG
>NW_028322902.1:25000-27500 GCF_047325235.1 Durio zibethinus | reverse complement strand
ATTTCATGGCCACATATCTTTCCGGCTAAGTAATGGGAAACCTTTCTCCTCTTACATGAATACAATTTTCATTTCATCCGGGAAAATCCATCTTTTTCTAAACAATGTCTTTGTCATTTGATCCAATAGCCTTCCGTTAGATAGGAACAGATTTGATAAATACTGATAACTCTCGGATGGAGTATTAGAACGGAAAAATCCATTAGATAATGAACTATTGGTTCTAAGCAATCTCTGGCGATGAATCAAGACTTCGAAGTGCTTTTCTTGCCTATTCTTGATAAACCAGTTTTCATACATAGATGTAAGAGGATGATATTTTCTGGAAATTTTGACAGTAAAAGTCAACAACCCCTTTAACATCTCTTTATCTGCAAAGAATTCGCGTGTGAAAACACAGACTGATCTTTGAATAGGAAAAAGAGTGGATCCGCAGGGTCCCAAATGAATTGGCTTATTTGAAAAAAGTCTTGTTCATTGGAAGATCTATATCGTGCCTGGTACTGCATGGTTCCACTCTGCAAGAACTCCGAATCATTCTCTTGAAGCTCATCCTCTTCATCATAAATGTGAAGCTCATCCTCTTCATCATAAATGTGAAGCTCATCCTCTTCATCATAAAAGATCCGCTTGTCCCGAAATGACCCGGCCCAATAGGGAAATCCCAATTCATTGTGCCTTTCGATACAATCAAATAGAAAGCCCCAAGGGTGCCATATTCTAGGAGCCCAAACTATGTGATTGAATAAATCCTTCACTATCTGTTGCGGGTCGAGTACTTCTTCTTCTCCTTCTTCTACTTCTTCAAACTCCAAAAACTCCGGTTCGTCTTTTTCATAGAGAAATCTCTGATCAACGATAGAAGATAATCCATTTTGCATCATATATAAGGGATTCCCCGGTTCGGACCGAAGAAGCGATGTCACTCGATCATTATCAAACCGACCGCAATCTTTTTCTGTCCGTGAGGATCCCACCAGAGCGCCTTCTACTTCTAATAGGCCATGAACTAGATCAGAATCATTCTCAACGAACCCAGAAGAAGTGATCCCACTTTTTTCATCGGATCCGGGTGGAGACCAAAGGTCTTGAGCGACCGATCCGGCAGAACAACTCAAAAGATAAAGAAGTATCGTTAATTTCTTCATGCTCGTTCCAAGCTCGAAGTACCATTTGTACAAATAAGGATCCCCTTCGTTACCTGATTTCCTCTTTATATAGATAGATATAGGATCTATGGGGCAATTACTTAGAAGTACATTTTGTACAAGAGCCCTTCCTATCTGATAGAAAATGATCCCATGATCCTGAACCGGTCTTACCCGGGATCGCAAAGCCCAAGTTTGTCTATGAAGAGCAAATCTAAGTGTATTAGTGTCTAGAATTGATTTCTTCTGTGTAATACTAATCGATAGGGCCTCATTGGTAAGTGCTACAAGATCTCGTGCATTGGAACCCACGTTTGTGGACCCGAATCCATTAGTATGGAACATTTTCTTTTCCAAGTGAAATCCCTTAGTATATGAAAGAGTGAAAAAGTGCTTTGGTCGTTGTGGAATAAGAAGCCTTCGTATCTTAATACATGTATTTAATCTATTCGGGGCTATTAGAGCGGGATCCACTTTTCGGGGAATATGAGTCGAAGCAATAACAAGAATATTTCTAGTGGAACATCTTTCACAATCCTTGGAGAGATAGTTCACTAATAGACCGAGGGATAAGTCATTCGCCTCATTCATATCCAGATCATGAATGTTTGGAATCCATATTATGCAAGGAGACATTGCTTTTGCTAGTTCGAATTGAAGGGTGATATAAAATCGGTCTATTTCCGACATCATATCCATAATATCGATATCTAGAAACCCCAGCTCCGTATCAAGGTCACAATCGATATCGTCACTATCATCAATAGCGTCACTATCATCAATAACGTCACTAGCATCAATATCGTCACTAGCATCAATATCGTCACTATCATCAATATCGTCGTCACTATCATCAATAAAAAAACCTTTGTTACCTTTGTTCCCCAGGAACTTGTTCAGAAATACTGTAATGAAAGGAACATAGGAGTTTGTCGCTAGGTATTTGACCAAATAGGATCGTCCGATTCCTATAGAACCTATCACTAAAATACCCCTAGAGGGAGATAGGGATAAGCGGAGCGAAAAGGGTTTTCCATGAGACGGGAAATGAAAACTATTAGCCCCACACGAAGTTTGTGAATAAGTGATTGTCTGATAATGAGCAAGGAATATCCGCCCTTCTGCTAAAGAGGATGTATTGAACTCATAATTCATTAGATACTTTTTATGAATGTCAACTAAGTATCGTAAGTAAATTAGTCCCGGTTGTTCAATCATTTGATAACCAGAGTCATTCTTTGATAAAAGATCACTATGAGTCAGACTCAATAGAATTTGATCAATCCTTTTTTCTGTCGTTAAGGTGGAGAACTGAACCAAGACTTCTCTTTCTTTCTCATCAATCAACTCAC
>NW_028322902.1:10000-15000 GCF_047325235.1 Durio zibethinus | reverse complement strand
ATTTACTCATGAGAAAAACCTTTACCGCATTAGGCACTAATTTATTTTTAACGTTTAATTAGATCGGGTAATCATTCAAATTGCGAACAGAAGCTCGTTACTTTTTGTTTCCCTATAATTGGGGCCGTAGAGCTCTATCCATTTATTCACTCGACCCAACTTTGAATTCAATTAATTTTTTTTGTTCCGCACCAAAAATTCAAAGACGATTTTTTTTTTTGGACTGATCCGGAAAAAAAATGGATTCTTAGAATTCTCCATTGATACGACATGCTCTTTTTTCCATCCACTCCTTTCAGGATCAGTCGTGGTCTTACAAACTGTACCGATGGTATGAACGAATCCCTTTCTTCATACAAATGTGTAAAAGATGCTAGTCGCACTTAAAAGCCGAGTACTCTACCGTTGAGTTAGCAACCCGAAAAAAATCGGAATAAAAAAAAAATGGAATTGCACGAGGCAATCAAAACATGAAATTAGCAAAAATTTGAATAAAATAAAAATACACGAAATTCTAAGATAAAAACATAGAAATAGAATAAGTGAAAATTTGTGGACCGCCTCCTGTCTTATTCATTCCATTGTTATCCATTTTTTTTTTTTTTTTTCAATACAATATACAATTACAATAAAAAAAACTTCTTGTATCACAACAAATTCAAAGAAAGAACCCATTATTTGAATGAAGTGAAGTGCCAAACTTGTGGGCGGGGATAAATAGATCTATTTATCTACGATCGAATTATATTTGTTCGATACACTGTTGTCAATATGATTGTAAATTTTGAATATAAATGTTGAGAAAAGAATAAAGAATATAAAAAAGACTATAAAAAAATACAATGAAAAAAAGAATTAAGTCAATTTTTTTTTTTTTTTTTATTATATTGTATTTTTTATTATTAATTATTAATAATATTTATTATTATAATATTTATTATTTTTATTATTAATAATATTTATTATTATAATATTTATTATTTTTATTATTAATAATATTTATTATTATAATATTTATTATTTTTATTATTATAATATTTATTATTATAATATTTATTATTATAATATTTATTATTAATTATTTATTATTAATTATTATTATTTATTATTAATTATTATTAATATTTTCTATTTTTATATGTTATTTTTTCTTGTTATTTTCTCTGTTTTTTTATCTTATTTTATGTTATTTTTTTTTTTTTATCTTATTTTATGTTATTTTTTTAAATGCAATTGACTTCATTTATTCAATTGATCTTTTTTCTCTATATTTTATATCAATAAAATTAGCTCAATAAAATCTGTTATAGAACACGGTATTCTATAGTAGCAAAGCAATAAGAAATACGAATAATAAATAAAAAAGTATGAATAAAACAAAAGAGGGGGGAGGAAATTATAAAGAAAAATTTATACAAAGCTAGATATGAGTCATCCACCCCCTCTTTTTTGTATTTCATTAATTGAATTTTGTTTGATTAAGACTAAGTTCCGTAAAAACCCCGGCCTTCTTTAAAATATCATGGACAGTTCCTGTGGGTTGAGCTCCTTTTTCAAGGAAATAGAGAATAGCGGGAACATTCAAATGGGTTTGATTATTTATCGGATCATAAAAACCAACTTTTCGAAGATCTCTTCCCTCTCTTCGGGATCGAACATCAATTGCAACGATTCGATAAACGGCTCATTGGGATAGATGTAGTTAAATAATACCCCCCCCCTAGAAACGTATAAGAAGTTTTCTCCTCGTACGGCTCGAGAAAAAAAAAAAAAAATGATTAAAAGTTATGTCTATTAAAAGTTATGTCTATGTATGGAATTATAATGTATGTAATTAGAATGTCAAAAAGATCCATAAACCCGGCAAATCAATTAGACATTTAAACCCGTCTTTTTTTTTTCAAAAAAAAAGAAGAAAAAAGCATTCGTACTCTCATAACTCAAGTCAAATAACTCTCAAAATGCTCAAAAAAAAATCCTTAGGCATTCTTTTATTGAGTGGTCTCTAACCCCTTTTTTTGTTTGTCTCGTTTAGAATCGATTTCGATTCTTCATTTTGATCTAGTTGTTGAGACAATTGAAAAGGGTATTTCCTTGTTCTAGGATCCTTTATCTTTGTCTTGAATCATTGGGTTTAGACATTACTTCGGCGATATTTAATCATTTCAAAAATGGCAGCAACATGCCCCTTTTTCTCTCTTTTTTTCTTTCTATCAAAGAATCATATGAACGATTAATTCCCGCATTATACACTTTTGATCGAAAGAGTTTTACCAATTCCAACAATTTTTCTTTTTGATTTGAAAATAGTTTGAATCGGAGCTTTTCGATTTCTATATCAAAAATAGACTTACGAAGTTGTTCCAACTTATTTATTTCCATTAATTAACCCTAGATCCTTGCCCCTGAAAAATGGATGTTTCTCTTCGAGCTCCATCCTGTACTATTTACATTACAACCCAACAAAAAGACGGATTATAATAGAACAGAACAAAGGATGTCGAGCCAAAAGCACCTTCATTTCTACATAATGGAAGGTGGTGGGTTTTGACATCCACAGCCGATCATGTCCTTCAAGTCGCACGTTGCTTTCTACCACATCGTTTCAAACGAAGTTTTACCATAACATTCCTCTAGTTTGGAACATTGATTCAATTATGGAATCATGAATAGTCATTGGTTCAGTCGATACATAGTAATCTATCTATACTTTTTCCTTCTATATGAAATCAATTTCCTTCTATATGAATCTATATGAAATAAATAGATAATTTAGGAAGAAAAAGCCTCAATAAGAATTCAAATTAACCCATATTGTATGAATACAATATATTTTTATTTTTTTATACTTTTATTAATATTAAGCTTTTCTATTCTAATTAATAAGAAATTAATAATATAATTAATAATAATAATATTACGAATATTATAAATAACACAAATAAACTAATCTTTTTGAATCTGCCTTGCATCTTCAAATAACTCGATAGATCAAATAACTCGATAGAATAGATTCGCCAATCTCACAGTTCTTCGAGTGCCAATCTTAAGAAATCATTAAAAATCAAAAGCAAGAATCACATTTTCTCCAATATTTGACTCTTAGAAAGAAGGTTGTTAAAAAAAAAAGAGCAATTTAGATTCGGATATCGTTATTCTGATATATAAAAAGAGTAGGCTCTGGGACGAAAGGATTCGAACCTTCGAATAGCGGGACCAAAACCCGTTGCCTTACCACTCGGCCACGCCCCATTTAGATTTCTATTTGAAACTACTAAACACTAATATGGGTATTCCCTGTTCGTCAATTCCAGTTCCAAATAACTATGGAATAGATTAGATTCTTGCTAGGATTTTGGCACGTATGGATAGAGAATTAAACCGAATTTATTGATCATTACATATAATTCAATTAAGATATTGTATGAAAGTATGATTTCTTCTATTCTCTTGTAAGAATTGAAGGCTTTTTGATTGGGTGAGTTCAAAGAAGTATTGTTTAGTCTGCCTTATTTTCCTTTCTTCATTTTTTTCCTTATATCAAAAAACATATTAATAACTCAATCAAAATTATCTCCAAGAACAAAATTTTGTTATGCTTAATCTTAATATCTTTAATTTGATCTGTATCTGTTTGAATTCTGCCCTTTTTTCGAGTAGTTTTTTATTCGCCAAATTGCCCGAGGCCTATGCTTTTTTGAATCCAATCGTAGATTTTATGCCAGTAATACCTGTTCTCTTTTTTCTCTTAGCCTTTGTTTGGCAAGCTGCTGTAAGTTTTCGATGAGATCCTTAATACTGTCCTAGAAAAATTCATGATTTATTCAAGAAAAAAAAATTGTAACAATTGAAAAGATTAGATAAGTCTTACACTATGAACACTATGAACGAACCGAACCCTCAATTCAAAGATTGAAATTCTTGGATAGCCATGATAAAGCTGGATCATCCCATTTCCTCATTCTGACCCTTTTTCGCCGAAGAACCCTATTTGGATTAAAGTCCGCCACAATATATAATTGTTGGTATAAAAGAATTTTTTTTTGTAATGAAAAACTCAACTCTTATTATAAATGAATTTCTGAAAATTCTTTTCGATTTCTAGAAATTCTAGAAATCACTTTATTTCTTGGTGTCAAAATAGGCTATGTAGTATAAAAACGAGGAATCTATTTTCGTATAAAAATAGAAAAATAAAAATTGCGTATAATTGCGTATATATATAAATAGAAAAATAAAAATTGCGTATAATTGCGTATATAAATAGAAAAATAAAAACGAAGAATCCATTCTCTTCTTTTTACAAAAAAATTCTATGGGAGGTTGTACAATGCGTAATCTTAAATTCGTTGTTTACACCGCAACGATATTCTTTGTTTCTCTCTTCATCTTCGGACTCCTATCTAATGATCCGGGACGTAATCCTGGTAATCCTGGACGGGAAGAATAAAAAAGGGAGAGTTCCTTGCTTCATTTTTATAAATGGTATTAGGATTTGATCTATTCCACTGTCAAAAACCGAAATGGAAAGAGAGGGATTCGAACCCTCGGTACGAATAACTCGCACAACGGATTAGCAATCCGACGCTTTAGTCCACTCAGCCATCTCTCCTAATTTAGAAAAGATAATTACTATGTTACAGTTACAGCACGCAAAAAGAAATGCTTGAAAAAAGCCCTCTTTCCTTTGTTATATAGACCTTTGTTATTTTGTTATATAGATTTTTATTTATTTATATTTTTATTTATTTATATTAATATATTAATTATATTAATTTTTATTTATTTATATTAATATTAGAGTATTATTAATCTTATTAGGGTATTATTAATCTATATATCTATAGATTCTTAATTTTATTATATAGAATATAAATATATACAACTTTTATCAGTAATTCCATTTCATTTGATTTCGCTCAAAAGGGACTTTTTTATTTCCAATTTCCACGGACCGGCCGGGTACTGACCCGGCCGGGCTCATTTTTTTATTTTCAACT
>NW_028322902.1:2500-5000 GCF_047325235.1 Durio zibethinus | reverse complement strand
ATTATTAATTTATTATTAATATTAATTAATTTATTATTATTAAATTATTCATTATTATAAATTTTTATTTACCTACGTCTAAACGGAGTCAAAAATAGATTCTATTTAGCTAGAAATGTATTTTTTTTTTTCAGTTGAAAATTCCCAATAATAATGATACTTATTAGAATTAGGGGGGGGCGGGTTTCATGTCAATGGCAAAATACCTCATTTGTTGCAACACTCCTTTAAACAATAAAAAAGGTTTCTCTTGAACTAAGAAGGGGAAGGAAGAAAGCGAGTCAGTGTGATAATTCCTCATCCTCAAATTAATCCTTCCCATGGATTATTGTCCCAACAAATAAGTAATTGTAGGGGTGAAATCTTGATATAATTCGAAAAAGCGAGGAGTAAGTCCCAAGCCATAAAATAAGAAAAAAAAAATACACAATTCTCATGTTTATAGGATTAAACAAAGGGATTCGCAAATAAAAGTGCCAATGCTACAACCAGCCCATAAATTGTTAAAGCTTCCATAAAAGCCAAACTAAGCAATAAAGTACCTCGTATTTTTCCCTCTGCCTCGGGTTGTCTCGCGATACCTTCTACAGCTTGGCCCGCAGCAGTACCTTGACCAACTCCAGGTCCAATAGAAGCAAGCCCGACAGCCAACCCAGCAGCAATAACGGAAGCGGCAGAAACCAGTGGATTCATGATAAGTTCCTCGCACCAAAATAAAGAAATGGTTAATGATACAATCATCCAATGAATTTTTACTTAATTATATTATTCCATCACTAAGATTCAACCTGCCCAAGTAACTAAGAACTCCGAATGGAAGTGAGAATATTATTGAACCGTCAGAACTATTTCGATATCTTTTTTTTAGTTCCTATCCACTGGATTTTTTTGAATCCGCGCATACTTTGTTCTTCCATTTCTTTTTTTCTAACCCATTCTAACCCATTCTTTGCTTTGAATTCTTCGTTTTGTCTTTATTTTATCTCTTTATTCATTCAATTCAGAGTCAAAGACGAAACAGAAGAACTTCTATTCTTCTATTGGAATCCCTATCTAAATCCACAGTAGTAGGGTGGATTAGATATATTTTGAGTTCATATATAACTAGTCAATATCTAATATCCCATATACATGTGTTTCTTACATAACGTAAACCAACTATTCATATCTTAGATTCAATCGGATTCTAGAATTATTCCTCAAAGGATGGACAAGAGTTGGCTTATAGCCATTAGATTCCATATACCTAATTCTACCCCCCCTTTTTTTTCTAATCATTTTTTATATCGTTTTTTGTCAATTCGTCCCTTCCTTTTATTTATCATTATCTCACACGGATACAATCTAAATAAATAGACGAATTCATTAGACCAAATCATTGCATAAAAATAAAAAATCAATATCAATATTTGATTGAGCTAAGTTCATGCAATTTATTTTATTATTTATTAAAATTTTCTTTTGGTCAATCGTTGCATTGAATGAAATCGACTGAAATGGGAATCATTCTATAGAAAGAACAGCTTTTTTTAAATCATAGACCCTAAATTGATACCATAAGAATTCCTATTCAAATTAGGACTCATAATATTGAAATTGAATAAACCAAAACAATATCAATATAAAGATAATATTCATTGAAGGGAAATAGGATATAAATATAAATAAAAAAAAAATGGACCAAACCAAAATTTTAGGAAAAAGTTAGATTAGATCTCTTTCCTTTTTTTTTTATTACAATTCTCTAATATCATAATCTTTTTTGTTATTACTCTAGACCGTCGTATTTGTATATTTATGGTCCCTAAGTAAATAGATTATCTTGAGTTGCGCATACATTGCATTGGACTAAGCTAAGCTAAAAAAAAAAAGGCTAGACTATTTCAAAAACAAAAACTAGTCAATGATGACCCTCCATGGATTCGCCTATATAAGCCGCAGCTAAAGTTGCAAAAATAAGAGCTTGAATCCCACTTGTAAATAATCCAAGGAACATGACAGGTATAGGAACGGCTGAAGGTACTAAAGAAACAAGAACAACAACTACTAATTCATCAGCTAATATATTCCCGAAAAGTCGAAAACTAAGTGATAGGGGTTTTGTGAAATCTTCTAAAATGTTAATGGGTAAAAGAATTGGAGTTGGTTGAATGTATTTACTGAAATACCCTAATCCTTTTTTGGAAAGACCCGCATAGAAATATGCTACTGACGTGAGTAAAGCTAAAGCAACAGTAGTATTTATATCATTCGTGGGTGCGGCTAACTCTCCATGAGGTAATTGTATGATTTTCCAAGGTAAAAGAGCACCCGACCAGTTAGAAACAAAAATAAATAGAAACATAGTTCCAATAAAGGGAACCCATGGACCATATTCTTCTCCAATCTGAGTTTTGCTCACGTCTCGAATGAATTCAAGAACATATTCGAAGAAATTTTGACCGTCGGTTGGAATGGTTTGTGGATTCCGAACAGCGATAACGGCGGAACCTAATAAGAT
>NW_028322901.1:10000-27500 GCF_047325235.1 Durio zibethinus | reverse complement strand
TTATTTGCTGAATAGACAGATCGACCGAAAAAATCATAACTATACTTAACAATAAAATATTGGGAAAAGCCCACATACGACGAAGATTTTTTGTTGCCGTCGGAAAAAGTAGGAGTCCCATTCCTATTAAAATAGGAATTGGAAGTGGCACAAAAGGTATGATCCATGAATATTGATATGTATGCTCCATAAAAACTTTTTTCTTATTCTTTCTTAATTAATCGTTTCTGATTCACACGGCTCTTATCTCTTTTGATGGAAAGGGAGCAATAATACAATCAAGATATTACAAAGTTAACTGGAATTTTCTATTATTAATCTTTTAATCTTTCTCAAATATTTCAAAAATATTCAAATTTCGAAGTTAGAAGTAATCAAATGATATCACCGAGTTACTAATGGAAAAAAAAAATATTCTTTTTTTTTTTCAAAATTATGTATCCTTTAACAGATTAATTACGAGTCTCATTCGAATTTGATTGAAAATGAAAATTGGGCATACTCTCTCTTCGAGCTTGACCAATTACCAATTAATAGAAAAAAATTCAAGTTTGTTTTTTATTAGGTAAATAAAATGGTTTTTTTACATTTTTTTGTTTTGATGTATTTTTCGTGTATAAATGGAGATGTATAAATTATAAATGTAGGACGACAAAAAAAATAGGCAGAGATAGAGAAGGAAAGACTCTTTTTTACGTTTTTTTGATTTCATCAATTCAATTTATATATCATAATAGATCCTAATCTATCCTATAGATTTGAATGGAGATATAAAAAAGAAAGGTACCAATAAATTAAATACAAATTCTTCTTTTTTTCTGGATAGTGTATGGAATATAAATAAAAAAAGGTTATATCATATTTTTTTTTTTTTTTTTTTCTAGAATAGAAGCATTTTATGTTATTTTCCCATCTCTATTTAGTTCTTATGAAATTTATATAGTAGTATATAGATAATTATAATCTAGAAAATCTATTAATCTAGAAAATCTATAGGAATAGATAAATAATGACATAAAGACACCGATCATTTTGTTTTAAAAATAGATGTCTTTGACATCCAACTATAGCACTAAATAACCTTTTTTTTGAATGGCAGTTCCAAAAAAACGTACTTCTACATCAAAAAAGCGTATTCGAAAAAATGTTTGGAAAAAGAAAGGATATTGGGCGGCGTTGAAAGCTTTTTCATTATCGAGATCTATTTTTACGGGTAATTCAAAAAGTTTTTTTGTACGACAAATAATTTTTTTTTAATCTGAATTGGTTTAACTCGAATAAGATACAAAGGTTTTCTTTTTTGAATATCTTTTTTTTTTTCATTTCCGGGATGGGGATTCTCATTTTCCCCATCGCCCCATTTGGTATCTTAGTGTTATAATAATTTGTTATTTTTATAATATTCAATTTCAATTTATAATAATAAATAATTAAATAATTAAATAATAAAAATTTGTATATTTATACTATAGCTATATCGGAGCACATATATATAAGAGCTTTAACTGGGTTGTTGAAACTAATCCATTAAGTTTCAATTTTGTAACTTTATGAATCATTATTTCTCTGAATTACTATATATCCTTCCCTTGCTTTCAACCCAATTGAGAAAACTCCCTTTATAATTTAGTGGATATACAAATAATGTATCAATTTAAAATGATCTAAAAAAATTCTATGTTTGTATAAGAAGATGAATCAAGACATATTTTTAGAATTCGAAATTCGAAATACTTTTTTGAAGTATGGTACAATTATGACAGGAATCGAAACGCTTTTTATATAACGTAACGTGTACAACCCAATATCTAGTTGGTTTGATAAATCCTTAAAACGCAAAATCCTAACGATTAATACAAAGCTATGCAAATTACATAAATCTTTTGAAATCATTGGATGTGGTGCTGAAATTGTGATCTCTAAAAATAATATTTTTTCATTCATTTATTCATTCAATTGATAAGCATTTTTTTTTTTATAGATTCATAAAAATCATATAAAAGAATGAGAGATGAATCATTAAAAAATTAAAATGATAAAGAACATTTTTTTGTTGAATTCTATCTATGAATTGAAGTTACAACTAGTTAGTTTAGTTACAATAGAGGAGTTCTCTTTTAGGAAAACACAAACTATAAAATCTCTGTTGAAATAATTAAATATTAAATTAAATATTAAATAAAAAAAAGGATAATTAAATAAAACGATAAATAATAAAGATTCTTTTTGAACCTTCAAATTGCTATTTAAACGAGTTTTTATTCATCAATTTAAATTAAATGCTTCTTTTACATTTTACATTGAATTGACCCCTTCACCTTCAATCTCGACGATTGAATAAAAAATGGCTTATTATGATTTCGAGCAAGCCGCTATGGTGAAATCGGTAGACACGCTGCTCTTAGGAAGCAGTGCTAGAGCATCTCGGTTCGAGTCCGAGTAGCGGCATAGTATCTTCTAAAAGAGATAGAATAAGTCCTATAATGAATTTAATTCCTGATTTCCATTCCATAAAATCTAGAAACCCTCGCTTTTTTCAGAATTCTTATGATTTTTTCAACTTTAGAGCATATATTAACTCATATATCCTTTTCGGTCGTTTCAATTGTAATTACAATTCATTTTTTAACCTTATTCTTATTAGTCGATGAAGTCGTAGGACTATATGATTCATCAGAAAAGGGCATGATAGTTACCTTTTTCTGTATAACAGGATTATTAGTCACTCGTTGGATTTATTCAGGACATTTCCCATTAAGTGATTTATATGAATCATTAATCTTTCTTTCATGGGGTTTCTCCCTTATTCATATGGTTTACTATTTTAAAAAGCGTAAAAATGATTTAAGCGCAATAACCGCACCAAGTGTTATTTTTACCCAAGGCTTTGCCACTTCGGGTCTTTTAACCAAAATGCATCAATCCGCAATATTAGCGCCTGCTCTCCAATCCCAGTGGTTAATGATGCACGTAAGTATGATGGTATTAGGCTATGCAGCTCTTTTATGTGGATCATTATTATCAGTAGCTCTTCTAGTCATTACATTTCGAAAAGCCATAAAAATTATTGGTAAAAACAATAATTTATTAAATCAGTCATTTTCGTTTGGCGAAATCCAATACATGAATGAAAGAAGCAATGTTTTATTAAACACTTATTTTCTTTCTTCTAAAAATTTTTACAGGTATCAATTGACTCAACAATTGGATCGTTGGAGTTATCGTATTATTAGTCTCGGGTTTATCTTTTTAACCATAGGAATTCTTTCGGGAGCCGTATGGGCTAATGAGGCGTGGGGATCATATTGGAATTGGGACCCAAAGGAAACTTGGGCATTTATTACTTGGACCGTATTCGCGATTTATTTACATACCCGAACAAATAAAAATTTGGAAGGTGTAAATTCCGCACTTGTGGCTTCTATGGGATTTCTTATAATTTGGATATGCTATTTTGGGGTCAATCTATTAGGAATAGGTTTACATAGTTATGGTTCATTTACATTAACATCTAATTGAATTGAATAAAAAGGCTAAGCCTAACAAATACTAAGATAGGACAGCGTATATATAAGAAAACTTATTGTAAGCTGTCAAGAACCTTTTGAATCACTCCACTACTTGATTCAAAAGGTTCTAACAAAAGCCAAAGATGTCTGATTAAAATTCAATTTAATTCTTTTACCTTTTTTTACTTAACTTAAACTTAAGAGAAGAAAAAAGACTTCTTTCTTTTTTTTTTCACTGTACAACGAACAATTTTAAAAATCATAGGATTACTTTTTGATTTTTTGTTTTATTCATCAAAACTATCTATAAAAATAATTATATAGAATAGTTTCGACCTTCTCACCTGATAATGAGAGGACAAAATCCGGATAAATACCAATACCTATTACTGGTAGAAAGATAGAGATCGAAACAAATAACTCTCGTGGTCCAGAATCAAAAAAATAAGAACTTTGAGCATTAAATAGCTTGTATCCATAGAACATTTGACGTGACATAGATAATGAATAAATAGGAGTTAATATCATTCCAATTGACATTACGAAAGTAATTAGTATTTTTGGCATTAAAAAATATTTTTGGCTGGTAATTATTCCAAAAAAGACTATCAACTCTGCAACAAAACCACTCATGCCCGGTAATGCAAGAGAAGCCATCGATAAGATACTGAACATCGTAAATATTTTTGGAATCGGAATAGCCATTCCACCCATTTCGTCGAGATAAAAAAGACGCATTCTATCATAACTCGTTCCTGCCAAGAAAAAAAGTGCAGCACCGATAAATCCATGAGATATTATTTGTAAAATAGCTCCGTTGAGTCCCGTATCAGTTATAGAGCCAATTCCTATAATTATGAAACCCATATGAGATACGGAGGAATAGGCTATTCTTTTTTTTAAATTCCGTTGACCAAGAGATGTTGAAGCTGCATAAATTATTTGCATTGTACCCACTATTATCAACCAGGGAGAAAATATGGAATGAGCGTGGGGTAATAATTCCATATTGATGCGAACTAATCCATACGCTCCCATTTTTAATAAAATTCCGGCTAGAAGCATACAAGTACTGTAATGTGCCTCCCCATGGGTGTCTGGTAACCACGTATGTAAGGGTATAATCGGCGATTTGACAGCAAAAGCAATAAGAAATCCAATATAGAATATGATTTCCAGTGCGACAGGATACGATTGATTAGCTAATGTTTCAAAATTTAATGTTGGTTCATTAGAACCGTATAAACCGATACCCAAAACTCCTATTAATAAAAAAATGGAACCCCCCGCAGTGTACAAAATAAATTTTGTAGCCGAGTACAGACGTTTCTTTCCCCCCCACATGGATAGAAGTAGATAAACGGGAATTAATTCGAACTCCCACATGATGAAAAAAAGTAAAAGGTCTCGAGAAGAAAATGATCCTATTTGACCACTGTACATTGCTAGCATCAAGAAATGGAATAATCGCGAATCTCGAGTAACTGGCCAAGCCGCCAAAGTAGCTAAAGTAGTGATAAATCCTGTCAGTAAAATGGGCCCTATAGAAAGTCCATCTATTCCCAATCTCCAGTAAAAATCAAAAAAATTTATCCATTTATAATCTTCCTCCAGCTGGATTAATGGATCGTCCAATCGGAAATGATAACAAAATGCATAGGTTGTTAGAAGGAGTTCAAATATGCATATACACATAGTATACCACTTAATTAGCTTATTTCCTCTATGAGGAAGAAAGAAAATTAAAGAACCTGCAGATATTGGTAAAACTACAATTATTGTTAACCAAGGAAAATAATTCGTGGTAAAGACAAGATGCACTTGGACCAGAAAAACCCGTGCTCAAAAAAGATTTTTTTTGAGCACGGGTTTTTTCAGTAAAAAAAAAATAAAATGGATTCAAAATGTATTCAAGTGGGGTTTTCGGGAACGTATCAATAAGCTAGACCCATACTTCGAGTTGTTTCATGCCATAAATAAACTCGAACGCTCAAGAAATCTGTTGGACAAGCGGATTCACATCTCTTACAACCAACACAGTCTTCTGTTCTTGGAGCGGAAGCAATTTGCTTAGCTTTACATCCATCCCAAGGTATCATTTCTAACACATCGGTGGGGCAGGCTCGGACACATTGAGTACACCCTATACATGTATCATAAATTTTTACTGAATGTGACATGGGATCTATAATTTTTTGAACATCATAAAATTTCAATCTAGTAAACTTGTAAATGAATCATTATAGTTAAACACCAGATGAATCAACGATTTACCAGAAATTTTCTAATCAATTTCCTTCGGGATCAACTCATAAGAAAGGACCAAGATACTTTGATTTCTTACGTTTTCGAAAACATGATGTAGATTCCAACATATTGGACATGCTAATTCAAATTGGTGAATCTTATAATTTAATATTATTAATATTACTTATTCAACAAAGTTGATTGATTGATACGCGTTGATTTTCTGTTACGATAAATTGAGGAAACAATAGCTGATCCAATAGCTGCTTCAGCGGCTGCAATAGCTATAACAAAAATTGATAAAATATTTCCTTTTAATTGCCGACTATCAAAAAAATCAGAAAATGTTACAAAATTTATATTAACCGCATTCAGTATAAGTTCAAGACACATAAGGGCCCGAACCATATTTCGACTCGTGATCAATCCATAAATACCGATAGAAAATAAATAGGCACTCAAAACAAGTATATGTTCGAGCATCATTGACCAACTCCTTATCAATTTCGATTCATTTTAATATGAACAATAATTCAACGGATTTGATTGACTAGAATAGAATATAACAAAAAGAATATATTGGAAATATCTCGAATAAACGAATTTCTATTTTATATTTTATACACGAACAAGAATTCAAGGAAAATAGATGCGATAAGACAGAAAAAAGTTTAATTTGGATTGCTTGCTATTCCTAGTTAGAAAGATTTATTACTGACGAGCCACAGCAATTGCACCTATCAAAGCAACTAAAAGAATTAGTGAAATGAATTCAAATGGAAGAAAAAAATCTGTTGCTAAATGAATTCCAATTTGTTGACTATTACTTATCAAATCTTGTTCTATAATTTGGTTTGATCTTGTAGTCCAAATAATCCCGTACCATGATGTATCTAATATAGTAGTAATTAGCGAAACAAGAATACTTGTACAAATCAACGAAGTAAGGCCATTCCCAATGGTCCACAGATTAAAATTTTTATAATATTCTGAACCATTCATGAACATCACAGCAAATAGGATTAAAACATTTATGGCTCCCACATAAATAAGAAGCTGGGCAGCAGCTACAAAATGAGAATTTGAGAGAATATAGAATAAGGATATACAAACAAGAACCAATCCCAATGAAAAGGCAGAAAAAATTGGATTGGTAAGTAATACCACTCCCAGGCCCCCTAATATAAGACCCGATCCCAGAAAAACTAAAAGAAAATCGTGTATTGGTCCAGGCAAATCCATTATATGTAAAATAAGAGATAAATAAATCGAAATGCTTTTCATGATCTTATTGACCCGACCAGGAATTTTTTTTTTATGATACGTTCCTAATTGAATAAAATCCTAATCTATTAGGTGTGAATTGATCTAAGTACAATTATTGTTTCGTTTTTAATTCTTTTTTTTTGTTCGGTTCGAAAGGGTATTTTGTTTTTTGAAACTATATATTTCGAAATAATTACGAATATATTAATAGATTTTCAAGAAAAATGAATTCGAAATTCTTATCAACCAGTTAATTTGTAATTGAATTTTTATTTATTGACCAAACAAAGAGTAAAGGCCTCATTCTTTTAAGTCAAACCAAATATTCTTTTAACTTAAACCAAAACGGAACCTTAAAAGAATTGGAAATTTCTCTTTAATAGAATAGGAGGTTTACTTACTCAGTTTTTCTTTGAGGCGAATTCAAAATTGTTCGAATTGTATAATCGTCAATTACTGACATTGGTAAACGGCCCAAAGCAATTTGATTATAATTCAATTCGTGACGGTCGTAAGTAGAAAGTTCATATTCTTCAGTCATTGATAAACAATTTGTTGGACAATACTCAACGCAGTTACCACAAAATATACAAATTCCGAAATCAATACTGTAATTAAGCAATCGTTTTTTTCTAATATCCGTTTCAAATTTCCAATCAACAACAGGCAGATCTATAGGGCATACACGAACACATACTTCACAAGCAATGCATTTATCAAATTCAAAATGGATTCGCCCACGGAAACGCTCTGATGCGATTAATTTTTCATAAGGGTATTGAATAGTTACAGGTAAACGATTTGCGTGGGATAAGGTAATCATGAAACCTTGACCAATGTACCTTGCTGCTCGGACTGTTTGTGTGGCCATAATTCATGAACCCAGTTACCATAGGGAACATATCGTGAATATCTATGAATAATTTTATGTTTGTTTCTTTCTCTTGTTTGAACCAAGTCATGAATCTCGTATTCTTTTTTTCTTTACAGTGAAAGAAGTTGGAAAGAAGTTGTTAATAATAGATTACCGAGAGAAATGGGTAAAAGAAATTTCCATCCAAGATTTAATAATTGGTCCATTCTTAACCTAGGTAAAGTCCATCTTGTTGCGATAGAAATAAACAAAAACAAATAAGTTTTAGCTAATGTAATAAAGATACCAATTGTCGTTCCAAAGATTCCATTCATTTTATTTATTTCAAATAGCTCAGGGACGAATACGTACGGAATGGAAATATTCCAACCCCCCAAGTAAAGAACTGTTACAAATAAGGAAGAAAGTAATAGATTTAGATAGGAAGCAACATAAAATAAACCAAATTTGATACCCGAATATTCGGTTTGATACCCTGCTACTAATTCTTCCTCGGCTTCTGGTAAATCAAAAGGTAATCTCTCACATTCTGCTAGAGAAGAAATTAGAAAAACGATAAACCCTATTGGCTGACGCCACAAATTCCATCCCCAAACCCCATATTTTGATTGCGCCTCAACTATATCAACTGTACTTGAGCTGTTAGATAATTATAGTCGATGATAACATCACTGTTCCCATCGCTAGTCCAAAACCGTACATGAGGTTTTCAACTCATACGGCTCCTCGTGGGTCACAAATAAATTTAAGGACCGAATCAGTATTATTTCTCTTCGTATGGTTGTAGAATAGATAGAGAAAAAATGGATTGGAAGGTCCAAAATTATACCAATGGAATTCTGTCTGCTATATTATGAAGAATAAAAAAAGTGCTTCTGAATTGATCTCGCCCGTTACTAATTTCAATTTTTATTTGTTGAGTAATAACTTAAGCCTTCAATAAAATACTTCTTGTAGAAATATCAATAGATATTTCAACCCATTGTTTTCGATTACGAAAAAAATTAAATATTACATTAGCTCATAAATCATGACACAGATTATATCTCTCTATATATATGAAAGAAAGAATAAAAAAAAAAAAAATATTTATTTTTTATTCTTTCTTTTTCGTTCCTATTCTTCTTTCTGATCTGAGAAAATTACGAATGGGGGCTTAAACTAAAAAATAGTAAAGGATTATTTCGTTCCTGATAGTCATTACTTTAATCGGTGGATAGGAGCATACTCTGGACCGGAATCGTGGGTAGTACTGCCTACTCATTTCTACTAATTTAAAGCCCCAATTAGTATTCTTTTTATGTTATCCAGAAATATCCTTTTTATATAATTTACATAATCTCCATTACTAATCCTTTGTGTATTTTGGTGTTCCTAACCATCCACTCATTTTTTTGTTCAATCCCCCGTTTGGTTTGGCAATACATGTATGGGAATCTATACAAAGGATAGCCAAAACTCTATACGGTTGATCTTTTGAGCCCGCTTCAAGCTAGATTGACTAATCAACCCGTCTTGGGGTAAAGACTTCTTCCACTTATGTTTTCTTCCACTTAACTCTTGTACATAGGAAATGAGATTAAATTTTTTTTTGTTTAATTTACTGCGAATTTATAAGCTGCTTTCTTTCACTCATATATAACTATCTAATTTAGTTTATCAACCTGAAGGATAATAAAATAACGAAGATATCTATTCAATCCATTCAGCTTATTTTATAGAACGAAAGGAATAGGGAAAAGAAAAGTTTATATTTCAACGAATCGCACGTAGAGATATTGATAAAACACATAGAGTTAATGGTATTTCATAACTAATCGATTGAGCAGCAGCTCGCAGACCACCTAAAAAGGAATATTTATTATTTGATCCGTATCCTGACATAAGAAGTCCAACAGGAGCAATACTTGAAATGGCAATCCATAAAAAAATACCGATATTGAGATCGGCTAAAATAAGGCGAGAGCTAAAAGGAATTACTGAAAAACTTAGTAAAATGGATATGACTGCTATAGACGGTCCAATACGGAATAAACGAGTATTTCCTCTAGATGGAAGAATATTCTCTTTGAAAAGCAGTTTTGTTCCATCTGCTAGAGCTTGAAGAATTCCCAAAGGGCCGGCGTATTCAGGCCCAATACGTTGTTGTATTCCTGCAGATATTTCTCTTTCTAACCATACAATTACTAGTACACCTATTGTGATTCCCAATACAAGAGTCAAAATAGGGACAAACATCCATATGATCCCATAGACCTCTTTTAAGGATTCCAATCTGTAAAAGGAATTGATATCTTCTACTTCTGTTGTATAAATTATCATTTCAACGATCAACTTCTCCCATAATGATATCTATGCTACCTAGTATCGTCATAATATCAGCCAATTTCATTCTTTTAACTAACTGAGGAAGAATTTGCAAATTGATAAAACCCGGCGGGCGAATTTTCCATCTCCAAGGAAAACCACTTTGATCTCCTATCAGAAAAATTCCTAATTCTCCCTTTGGGGCTTCCATTCTCGCATAAAGTTCTTGTCTCGGTAATTCAAATGTAGGAGAAGGTTTTTTACTAATGAATCGATATTCAAAATCATTCCATTCTGGATCCCTTTCTCGATCAAAACATCGGATTTCTAAATTCTCATAGGGACCCCCCGGAATTCCTTCCAGGGCCTGTTGAATTATTTTTATGGATTCCGTCATTTCACTGATTCGGACTAAATAACGAGCTAATGAATCTCCTTCTTTTTGCCACTGGATTTCCCAATCAAATTCGTCGTAACACTCATAATGATCAACTTTACGAAGATCCCATTTGATTCCAGAGGCTCGTAGCATTGGGCCGGATAGACCCCAATTTATTGCTTCTTCTCCACCAATAACCCCTACCCCTTCAACTCGTTCTAAAAAAATAGGATTTCGCGTAATAAGTTTTTGATATTCAACAATTCCTGTTAAAAAATAATCACAGAAATCCAAACATTTATCTATCCAGCCATAGGGTAGATCGGCCGCTACTCCTCCGATACGAAAATAATTATGCATCATTCTCATACCGGTGGCAGCTTCGAATAGATCATATACTAATTCTCTTTCTCTGAAAATATAGAAAAAGGGGGTCTGTGCACCAATATCGGCCATAAAAGGTCCAAGCCATAATAGATGAGAAGCTATACGACTCAACTCCAACATAATTACTCTGATATAGCTGGCTCTTTTAGGGACTTGAATATTGCCCAATTGTTCTGGTCCATTTACGGTTATTGCTTCCGTGAACATAGTGGCTAAATAATCCCAACGTGTTACATAAGGCAAATATTGTATAATTGTTCGGTTTTCCGCAATTTTTTCCATTCCTCTGTGTAAATAACCTAATATTGGTTCACAGTCAACAACATCTTCACCATCTAGAGTAACGATGAGACGAAGAACACCGTGCATTGATGGGTGGTGAGGTCCCATATTGACTATCATAAGGTCTTTTTCTGTAGCTGATAGATTCATAAGTTTTTCCTCGATTCATTCTTACATGAATTGTTGAAAACGAAAAGAAGTACATCAAAATGAAAAATATAATAAATCGACTAATTCAATCAAATTAACGATTTTTTGATTCCCGAATATCCAACTCACTAATTAATTCTTTATAACGTATGTTATTTTTCTTTGATAAATAAGACAGAAGCCGTTGACGTTTTCCTAGAATTTTACGTAGACCTCTCTGAGATAAATAGTCTTTTTTGTGCAATTCCAAATGTGAAGTAAGTCTTCGTATCTTATTGGTGAAACTGACTATTTGAAATTCAACGGACCCCTTGTTTTCTTCTTTTTTTTCTTGAAAAATAACTGAGATGAATGAATTTTTTACCATAAAACAAAAATTTCTCTCCCCCTTTTTTTGAATGTGAATTTTACTGATCAGTAATAATAATAATACCATTCATTTTAATATGCACAATGATTTTAAGTTCGTTATGAACTTTATAATTTTTTCAAATAAAATTAATCAATCCGGTTTTCAATCATAATATATGGAAAAATGTACCATTGACGAATTTTCAAACGCGGATACATATGTATCCTTACCATACTGAAACGACTGCCATTATTACTATTAAACCAATAGCGATTCATACAAGCTAAATCTTCTAATCGATAATTGGGCCAAAGAAAGAACTTTAATTTAATTAGTTTCTTTTTATCACTATCAAGATGTTTGTTTTTATTCAAAACTTGACCACAGTTTTTTACATTATTTAAAAATACTGGATTTCTATGCATACCATTTTTATCCCTTGAATTGAAAGAAATTCGAATTCGCAATTCTCTCCGGTGGTTAGGGGATAAAATATTTTCAGGAATAAACAAATCATAATGATTTTTGTCTTTATTTTCAGTCATTTTTTGATGTCTTGCAATGGATTCATCAAAATTATTTTTTTCAATATAGTTTTTTTTTTTGCGTCTTTTTTTTTTTTTGCGTCTTTGATTAATTTCATGTTTATTTTTATGAACCAATGAAATACTTATAGTTTGATATAGAATAAATTGTCCATCAATTTCTACATACCGGCGAATTGGTTCGATAATCAATACTCCTTTTTTGAGTAGGTATTGATAAGTTAAAAGTAACTTATCCGCCGAATCCATCAAAATATCCAGATTCGTTCCTCCTCTTCTAACAGAGTATAGAAAAGTTTCATTCATATTTATCAGGCCAAGAATGAAAGAATATGCTTTGATATTTTTGATTATTTTTTCATCGAAAGAATCAGCATCCCATCCGAATTGAAAATACAAATACTTTTGTAGGAATAAACGAGCTTCTCTCTTGCTCTCGTCTTCCTTTCTATGTTTTTTTGATTTACCAGAATCTTCTTCAACATCTTTTTCTTGATTGTCTGATTTACCTTTTTCTTGATCTGATTTACCTTTTTCTTGATTGGATGATTTACCTTTTTCTTGATTGGATGATTTACCTTTTTCTTGATTGTATGATTTACCTTTTTCTTGATTGGATGATTTACCATAATCTTCTTCAACATCTTTTTCTTGATTGTATGATTTACCTTTTTCTTGATTGGATGATTTACCATAATCTTCTTCAACATCTTTTTCTTGATTGTATGATTTACCTTTTTCTTCATTGTATGATTTACCATAATCTTCTTCAACATCTTTTTCTTGATTGTATGATTTACCTTTTTCTTCATTGTATGATTTACCATAATCTTCTTCAACATCTTTTTCTTGATTGTATGATTTACCTTTTTCTTGATTGGATGATTTACCTTTTTCTTGATTGGATGATTTACCATAATCTTCTTCAACATCTTTTTCTTGATTGTATGATTTACCTTTTTCTTGATTGGATGATTTACCTTTTTCTTGATTGGATGATTTACCATAATCTTCTTCAACATCTTTTTCTTGATTTGAGAGAACGGATCTAAATTTTCTTTTTTTTTTTGCATCTGATACAAGATCCTCTTTTTTTCCATTAAAATTAAAATTGAAAAGAAGTAGTTTTATTGGTATGATCCATGGTTCAACCTTATATGCATTATATAGTAGCACAAATTCTGGGAAGAACCAAAGTTCCAGATTCGATATTTGATAATTATTAAAATTATTAATCACAGTCTTAATATTTTTCTTACTCTTGGTACTGGTTTTCTTACTCTTGGTACTGGTCTTCTTACTCTTGGTACTGGTATCGACCCAGGACTCAATATCGGTCTTATTTCTAAGACAAAAATTAAGAATTCTCCAATTAAAAAATTTTCTATGCGAAAATTTCCCCGTTTTCCCCGTTTTCCCCGTTAGATAATTATGGATAGGAATATCCCCCAATATATCAAAAAATTTTCGTTTATCCATGTTGTAATTATAAGGAATCTCTTCCCTCTTATTTACTTGTAATGGTGATCCATAAGTATATGAGTCCCTCATATCTTGATATATAATAAATATATATGATAATAAATTATATCTATAGTGTTTTTTAAAATTATCTTTTTTATATTTTTGTTCTTGATTCCGTTTTTGTTCTTGATTCAGTTTATATTCTTGATTCAGTAATGAATTCGCTTGAAAATCATTTTTTTTTTCGTAATGTATTAATCTTTCTTTTTCATCTGAATCCCATTTTGTTAAATCTTTATTTTGAGCCATATAGTGTTGATTGACTCTATTTCGCCATTGTTCTGGTACTAATCTAAGCCATATACTCTGAACTAAATCGTATTGATAATCGTATTGATAATGACTCCTTAACCAGTTTTTCCATTCCTTTATTCCAGAGATTTTTTGTCTTAACCCATAATGATGTTTTAATTGGGAATGAGATATTCCTTGTTCTTCAAAATAATCTTTTATTTCATTTTTAAGAAAAAGAGATGTTCCGTGATATTGAAGGATAGGTTTGAATTTAATAACTTGGGTTTGTGATAATTTGTAAAATACATATGCTTGTGAGAGGGAGGATAAGTCACAAAAAGCTTTTGCATTTTGATTTCTAATATTCGAAAGTGAGTTTTTTATATTTTTTATAGTTGAAATAAAATGAATTGTATTTTTATTTGGTTTATTAATTCTTTCTTGATTTGCTTCATTATTGTAAATGAATTTATCAATCATTTTTTTTGTTGATTCAAGAAAAAGTTGTGGATTGGGTCTTGGAATATTAATGATATATTTAATGATATATAGAAAAATATCTATGTATATCTTTTGAATAAAAAGTTTTATAAATAAATAGAATTTACGGATTAATCGAATATTTCTTCTTTTTAATATTTTCCAAAATTTTTTTGATGATTCTAATTTCTTGTCTTTTATAATTTTTTCTATTTGATTTTTGATTGTGTTTGTTCTCTCAGTCAGATCTTTTATCTTTTTTTCTGTTAATGAATAATTTGTCCGCTCCATAGATTGAATTTGAAGGGATGATTCGTCAATCATCTTATTACTGATTATCGAATCTTTTTTAGTTTCGCCCAAATCTTTTTTAGTTTCGCCCAATTCTTCTCTCAACTCCAAAACTGGATTTCTTTTTGAAAGTTTTTTTATTATTCCCTTTACAAATGGAATTTTTGTTTCTCCTGAGACTTTTCGAAACAATTTTTTTCCTTTTTTAAAAATTTTCCATTTTTCACTTTTTTTTTCTAGTTCGTTAAAAATAGGCTGAAAAAACGAAGGCCGTCTTCGAGGAGGACCGCAAGGTAAGTCACTTTCCAGTCCACAAGCTGTTAAAAAGCAAAAATCATTCTTTTTAACTTTCTTTTTTTTCATTGGATCTTTATGCTTTTTTTTCATTGGATCTTTATGCTTTTTTTTCATTGGATCTTTATGAGAGGGTTTCAGTTTAGATCCGCGCCAAGGTTTCAGGCGAAAAGGATATAGGATCTTGATCTGGATACCTTCTGATAACCAATTTTTTGGAAAGTCTTTTGTGGAGAATTGAAGACCATTATAAGTGCATTTAACATGTATTTCTCGCTTCCAACCCTTGAAATCCGTGGACCACTCAGGAATTTGAAATAATAATATACGGACAATGTTTTTAGCTATTATCAATGAAGGTAATAGAATATATTTTCTAAAAATCGATTGGGCTATTAACATGATGCCCCTTGGTCCTTGACCAAAAAAGACGATATCCCAAAATTCTGCTGCGTCCAGCAGGAAGTCATCTGCCTCTGACTCTTGTCTTCTTTTTTCTTTCTCTTTTTTGTCTCCTTTTTGTATCTCTTCTATGCTTTCTCTTCTTTTTTCTTCCTCTTTGTCTCTTTCTTGTATCTTTTCTATGCTTTCTCTTATCTCTTCGTCTTCTTCTCTTATGTCCTCCTCATTTTCTGTATAATCAGAAATTTGTGATTCTTTGTTTTTCCATATCCAATTTCGAGATATTAGTTTTATCAGCCAAGAAATATCAGAATACAAAGATCTGAACACTCTGAAGAAGAGGCTGTCTACTCTGTCAAAAAAAAGTGGGGAATGCACATTTGATTGAAACAGTTCCCCATTAATTATTTTACGTCTTTGGGCACGCACGGCACCTTTTATTATGTCTCGACGAAAATTCGGTTCTGGCGAATATTCCATCAAAGATAGGTCGTTTTCTATATCGTTTGGTAGAAAAAAATCATCCTTTAACTCCTCCTTAGAAAAAACTATTGCGTACCGGAAGATTCTTGAACGAATTGCATAATCTGTTATCATGTGTTCCTCGCCTCCTCTATGGTGTTGTTCGAAAATGTCGAGTAGTTTGTATGACCATCGAGGAACTTCTTTACTTATTTCTTTTATTCCATTACTTATTTCTTTTATTCCATTAGATTTTTTTATAATTGTTTGATTGTCGGGATTAGTTATAACTATATTGCATAAAAATTTCAAAATTTTGACTCGATCCTCGGAATCGATATTTCCCTGTTCATCTTCTGTTTCTGTCAATAAAGAAAGTTCTTTTTCTGTTGATAATGATTTGAGTGTATCTATTGTCTGTTCATCTTCTGTTTCTGTCAATAAAGAAAGTTCTTTTTCTGTTGATAATGATTTGAGTGTATCTATTGTCTGTTCATCTTCTGTTTCTGTCAATAAAGAAAGTTCTTTTTCTGTTGATAATGATTTGAGTGTATCTATTGTCTGTTCATCTTCTGTTTCTGTCAATAAAGAAAGTTCTTTTTCTGTTGATAATGATTTGAGTGTATCTATTGTCTGTTCATCTTCTGTTTCTGTCAATAAAGAAAGTTCTTTTTCTGTTGATAATGATTTGAGTGTATCTATTGTCTGTTCATCTTCTGTTTCTGTCAATAAAGAAAGTTCTTTTTCTGTTGATAATGATTTGAGTGTATCTATTGTCTGTTCAAATTCGTAATAATCAGTAGCAAGAAGTATAACATGAATCTTATTTATCCAAAACGGATCCGTGTTTGTTTTTTCACTTAAAGGTGAAAACAATTTTTTGATTCTTCCGCGGTAGGGTCCCTGCAAGAAAGGATCATATATTTTAGGCAAGTATTTTATTTTAGTTTCATTATTAGTTTCATTATTAGTTTCATTATTAGTTTCATTATTTCTTTTAGTTTCATTATTTCTTTTAGTTTCATTATTTCTTTTAGTTTCATTATTAGTTTCATTATTAGTTTCATTATTAGTTTCATTATTTCTTTTAATTTCATTATTTCTTTTAGTTTCATTATTAGTTTCATTATTAGTTTCATTATTAGTTTCATTATTAGTTTCATTATTAGTTTCAGTAGTAGTTTCTTCATTATTAGTTTCATTATTAGTTTCATTATTAGTTTCATTATTAGTTTCTTCATTAGTTTCATAATTAGAAAATCGAGTCCTTTTTTCAAGTATGCCCAGATCAAAAGATTCCTTATATAAATATTCCTTATCTAAATATTCGACTCTCTTTATAAACTCCTTACTTAAATTTATTCTTTTTAGTTCATTGATAAAACTCCAATCAGTATACGATTCGTCAGAAAACAATTCTTCTGGTGTGAAAAAATCTATTTGTTTTTGTACCATTTCTCCAAAAGCTGCTAAACTAGGTGGATATGTAAAAGAGATTTTTTCTTTTCCATCACT